>NC_050096.1:89432682-89604976 GCF_902167145.1 Zea mays | reverse complement strand
GGAATGAAACGAGCTTTAGGGCTTGTTTGGGACAAAAGGTAATGGAGGGGATTGAGGGGGCTATAATCCCTCACTATTCAAAATTAAGTAGTAGGGGATTCTAGTCCCCTCAATCCACTCCATTACCTTTGATCCCAAACAAGCCCTCACATGTGCAAGAAAACAAGCAGCAGGACAAAATATCGCCGTACAGGGAGGGAAATCAAAAATATAATGCTCTTGTGCCCCCCCCCCCCCCCCCCCCCCCCCCCCCCCCCCCCCCCCCAAAAAAAAACCCTTCCCCGGCTAACAGACTTGTAATTAATAAACCGATGGTAGCTCGGGCAATACGCTTTCGTACAGAATTCCCTGTCTTCGTCAGGCACGCAAAATTTGTTTCTAACGCTAAATTCTTTTTGCCACTTGCCTACCACTAAATTGACTAAGAATTGACGTTATGCATGATAATGTTCCTGCATAAGATTTCTGGAAAGCAGGAATATATCCCTAGAAATTGGCTAATGCGTCAATGCCGAACACATGTCTGCCGTAAGGCATCTGATCGACGAAAGGAGATGCTCTTTTATCTTCAAGAAGAAGGCTCTACAAAGAGGCGTAATTTATGAAGAGCATTTGACAGACTTTCCACGACGGCAAAAAAGGATGATATAATGCACCTGGAATGTTTATCAGGTTGAGGAGCCAGTTGTACCTAAAGAGGTTACATCAAGACCCAATAATGGCCATCTATAGTTTGCTGCAGAACAATGTGTATTTATTTTCTTCGGGGGCATGTCATGAACATCCCAACCCAGAGAAGGTGTAAAAATAGGAGATGGAAAAACAAACTTAGACATGATATATGACTCGTAATAGCAGCCCAAAGAAGCAACAGTAGATAGAACCAATTATGCTGCGTGATAAAATAAAAGCTGTGCTCCTGCAAAACAACAAGCACCGGAAGATGCATAGGATGTTTAGGACTTGCGGATCAGTCATAAAAACTGAACATGTAAGACTACTAGCTCTCTGATGGATTAAAAACATTGTTTCCAATCTAATAATACCATGTAGAGTGAAGTTTTCTATTTCCAATCCCCCAGATGAACAAACAAAACCAACAGAATGTATCATTTCTTTTTGCTTGGACAGGCAGGAGGGCTTAGTATCATTGGTTTAAGAAGGAAAAAAATGGGGCAAGAACACATATAAAAAAAACCCCGCACCACGGAGATCTTAAAGAAGCCAAAGCGCCCTTTCTGTGAGTTGAAGAAACATAATTGTTATGTTATGGGAAATTAAATGTTACTAATTTCATGCCATCAAACAAGAATACCATTCAACAGCTAGACTGCAATTGTCGCTATCAAACGCTGAGTGTTCAAATTAAGCCCAGTGCCACATGACAACACCCTAACACTTGATGGGCCTTGAAGGAAGTCAAGTCTATGCATCCTCTTTGCACATAAGGAGCAAAGCTTTGGAAGCAAACTATGATCATCAAAATGATCTGAAATGTGTCCATTTGTCTTTCCATTGTAGATAATGTAGAGAAACTAATGCTTTATTATCGAAACATCAAATACAAAGGTTTAACCACCGCATGAAGCTCGCAATCACAAGTACCCAAATTTGTAAATTCTTATCATCAATCTGAGACAGTGCACAACTGCTCGATCTGAAGGCAGAGCATGCTCAAGTGTTACACTGAGCTTATTCTTAATAAGCTATTCAGTAGACCAATATGCATCCTATGCGATTTTCACGACCATGCATGTTTTACGGTGAACAATTTTACCTCACTCTATTTGTCTTTCACAGGTTACTTCAAAAGAGACTAACCTTTTGCAAAATTGTGGAGGTTTTCTTGCTCCAAATTCTCTAGCTAAAACAATGCCATATGGCTTCCCTCACTCCAAGGGAGTTGGAGAGATCGGCCAAGATTGACATCTGAAGTAATCATCAAGAGCAGAGTGTTGTGAAGCTATGTGCTGTGTTGAGGACTTGAGGTGTTGAACTACCGGCAGGTAAACATTTGAGAAACAAATGTGACCAGTTGAAGAGTTGGTCTAGGGTAAGAGCTGTCTCACCGAGTCACTAGGTCATATGTTCGAAGCAGCCTCTCCATATTTGCGGAGGAAGACTTGCCTCAATTTATCCCTTTCATAGACCACACTCATGTGGAGGCTTACGACATTGGGCCTGCCATTTTTTTAAAGAGTCCTTGTGGAGGATCTCAAATTCCCCCACTGAAGTCTAGCTGCTATGAATTTACAAAACTTTTCAACAATTCTCTTTGTCTAGAGAAAGATGGTCAAACTTTGATAGGATCTAAAATCCTACCATGGCTACATAAGTTATATGGATAGGAGATCAATGCCCGGGTAATGTACCCCCGTGGCGCATAGAAGTCATGGCCGCACATAGGGAGTAGACGAGCGAGAGATATGTGGAAGATGGCCCATGAGGCCAGGCAAGATAATTGCTTTGCTTGATTAGACTGATACATCTCTTCTTATATAGAGAGGCTTACTTGATTCCAAAGCAAGCTATCCTTATTTTTATGGAAACCTTCTAGACAAGAATCAATCATTATCCTAATCAAGAACCAATCATGATCCTATTTTATAGAAACAAGACAAAATATCTAAGAAAAATCTTTGGCATTTTGCCCCTAACTGTCCTACACCTATAGGTGACGTTGGTCAAAATATGACCCCTCGCCTCTTCAAACAACTCGTCCTTAAGCTGGACGTCACAAGGGGTCCTTGAATTGTTGAAGCAACTCTCAAGTGGTGTCATCATTGGGCAGGCCATGCCACTGAACGAGGACGTGTCAGTCGTCCCGACGTAGGTGGGCACACAAAACATGCTTCAGACCAAGCAGTGTTGGATATCCTATACAAGCAGCACGGGTGGTTCAGTCGTCTGGGTCCTCGGAACGGCTTGAGCAGCCCAGGTAGAACACGTCAGAAAGACAAGGGCCCTCTAGAAGTTGAAGGCAATAGGGCACTTGTCTGACACATTGTAGCACTTGGAAGGAGACGATATAGCATGGCCTATACTTACCCTTGGGCCAAGACTCCAACGAGTGTGTCGGTCGGTGGAGATGGAGTCACGCCTAGTCTCACGATGGCAGTTATCATAATAGCACTTGGCATACTGTTGGACCAGGAGAAGACGCTTGCAAACCTCCATGAGGAAGGCATCGCGGTCACCATGATGTCATCCAACATCTCTATTTGAGCTGCCTCTGTGGTGTGCGGAAGAACAAGTGACATGGGTTAGCCATACAATACCTGAAAGGGCATGTTATGTGGAGCACCATGTGGAACAAATTATTATAGCAATACTCGGTCCAAAGAAGAAAATCAACCCAGGCACACGAATGGTCCCCCATGGCACAATAAAGGTACATGGTGATCACCTTGTTGACTACCTTCGACCTGCCATCTAAGGGTGGAACGTTGTGCTCAAGTGAAGCATGACGCTAACCATCATGAAGAGGTCATGCCACATGTGACTAGTGAAGACAGAGTCATGGTCCTTGACGATGGAGATGGGGAATTTGTCCTTGAACATCTAGTCGTTTAGTGCATGGTAGTCAATGCAGAATCTCTAGGAGCCCTCTACCTTCTTGATTAGCAGCACGAATGCCAAGAACCGAGACATGTTTAGCCGGATGATGCCTTGCTCCAGCATGGCGGCGCACTGCCACTCGAGCTCATCCTACTGCAACTGTGGATATCGATAAGGGCATACAACCATTGGTGTTGTACCCGATAGCAGGTGGACTAGTGATCGTAGGGACACGTCAGCAACAACCCGTTGGGCTTGTCGAAGACCATGTTGTACTGTTGGAGGAGGCGGTCCAACAACGGTTGTTGGGGGTTGTCCGCGATGGAGCGCAATGCTGGTTGTGGTGTATCATCATGGGGGATCCCACGCCCTTCCAGAGGATGTGGCGATCGCTCCGCCAGAATGTCATGCAGAGGGCCTAAGTCCCACAGGATGGGCCCCAAGGTTTGAAGGTAATCGATGAGGTCGAACCCAACTACGTCAATGTTGAAGCGATCAATGGTAAAGTTCTCCCGATCGATGCACATGGCCACGTGTGTGCCACGCCCTTGCAGGGAACATGGTCACTGTTGGACACCGTGACCCGCATGTTGGTGTTGTTCGCCGGCACTAGTCTGATGCGACGCATGACCCTGATATTGATGAAGTTGTGGGTCAAGCCACTATCTAGGAGGGCAAGAAGCCGGTGGCCATGAATGTAGGCATGGGGGTGCATGGTGTCCTTGATATGTATGTCGACCATGGCGTGGAGGGAGATTATTGAGGCATCAGACCCATCCTCAGCCACAACCTCGACGCTCTTGTCCTCGAGCGACTTGTCAAGCACGTAGTCGATGACCTCAAGATAGAACAGATGTTGCCATGGTGGCCCCATACATATGGTTCATCACAATTGTAACACAACCCTTGGCGACGATGCTCGCTCATCTTCTCCGGTAAGAGGTGACAGAACTAGCGCGAGGGAGCAAATAGGGCTGTCATTGGCGGTGATACAGGTGACATAGATGACACAAGCGTGGCCATAACAATTGCGTGCAGCAGGGCAAGTAGCACTAATGGTGAGCGTTGGGGAGGCCAGGCGGTCTACTATGCCAGAGCTAGCATGGTGGCCGCGACGCAATGCTCGTAGGTCCACGCTAGGTGCATGGCTGTCTGCAGGTCCCAGAGTTCCCAGAGCTTGATGTCGACTGCATGTGCTCTAGAAGACCCCCAACGAAGAGGTCGAGATTTTGGACTGGTAGAAGGTTCGGCATGTGGCACACTGACGCATTGAAGCGCTCCTGGTAGTGTTGGACTGTGACATGGAAGGGGAGCCTCACCAGTTCGAAAAAGATCCTTGAACCTCTCCCACGATGGCATTGCGCTGATCTTTCTCCAGGGTATAATACCATGTCTGGGCCACACTCTCAAGGTGGTATGAGGCGAGCCAGGGCTGATCTGAGGCAAGCGTACCCTACCCACAAAAGAATTGCTCGTAATGGTTGAGCCAATTTAGGAGGACCTCCTTGTCGTAGTAGGTGGAGAAGTCAAGCATACTGAAGCAGGGAACACCCAAACCGACTGGTGTGCCAGCAACATCAACGGTGGAGGGCGTCCGTGCAGATGAGAAAGGCAGCCCTTGCGGAAACATTGGCTATAGAATGGCGAGGAGAGAAAGTTGAGGGAACATTGATCTGCTGAATGGGAAGAGGGGCAACGTTGGCTATTATGGTGTGCAGGAGGGTGGTGGGAGGCACATGGGTAGGGTGGTGGTGGGAGGCATAGAGGTGGCGGTGAAGAAGGACGAAATCATTGGTGCACCATATCCCGACATCTCGTAGGGAAACCTTAGTGCATGGCGCCCACAAAAGAGGATGTCTGTTGGTGCTCTAGCCACGACATGCGGATGGAGACATTGGCCACTTTCATGGCAATGTCTGTCAAGGACTTCACGATGGCGTCGGCGAGCGGTGGTGGTGGGATTGACGACTGCTTCTCAGAGTCAACGTCACCTGGTATCTCTGATACCATATTGACATGATCTGGAATCCTACGAAATTGCATAAGTTGTATGGGTAGTAGATCGATGGCCGATGTGTGTAGCCCCTATGGCTCATTGGAGTCGTGGTCACGGGCAAGGAGTAGACAAAGGAGAGAGAAGTGGAAGATGGCCTCTGAGGACAGGCAAGATGCCTTACTTGATTAGATTGATACATCCTCTCTTCTTCTATAGAGAGACTTATTTGATCGCTAAGCAATCTTTATTTTTATGGAAGCCTTCTAATAAAAAATCAATCATTATTCTAGTATAAAATCAACCATAATCCTACTTTATGAAAACAATGCAAAATATCTAAGTAAGAAAATTGTTTGGCATTTTGCCCCTAACTAACTGGCGTATATAGGTGACGCCGGTCATAACAAACTTCCTCACTCAAATAGACTTGAAAAGAATGTAACGATTACATGCCCCGTAACAAAATAAGGCATATTACATTATTTTCAGAAAAACACATGATTGAGAAACCTTGACATACATTGGGATCAACGTGCAGGAAATCAGACTTGTCCAATACATTATTACCTGCAATGCAAAGCCTAGAGACAGTTTGAGAAAATCTTGGATTGAAAAAAACATGTAGCCATACAACTCAAAGAGCACATATATAGTATATGACAGGTATCGTTGCAAAACTTGGTAAAGCATGCTAGTACAATGATCTCAAGTTCTGTTCTGAATAGTAATAACTCAGCATCATATAAGGTACAAAGTCCGGTCAAGGTTATAAAAACTGTCCGAATTGAAAGATCATTAAAATATTTCCCAGTTTCAAATCAAGAGATTATTTTAACACGTGGAAACATTCAAATATGTTTATAGGAAGCAGAAGTGCAGTCATATTAATCTGAAAACAGTACAATCTCATCTGAGAAAATCATAATCCTAAACCAAGTAAACAGACTCTAAACTACTTGATCCGTAGTTCATATATACTCACATGAAATTCAGTAAAAAAAACTTTGCCTATGAAACAGTGAGAACAAACCTTCATCCCTCAACACATGTTCAATGTTTCCTCCACAGGACTCTGGCGCCCACCTTTACTCATCCGGACTATCACACTGTCCATGGACTAGACATCCATCGCACTCTACCCATCGTTGATTCCCACAACTTCAATCTGAATCAATCAATCAGCCCCTCAAGGCATCAACCCCTCGGCGCACCCCATCTGCCTCGACCTCGCGATGGAGCTTCCGCTATCTTGATAAACCCGCCGTATGAGGTGCTATTTAACCCAAATATCCGCGCGGGCTCCCCTCCGCGCGCGTGGCGGCGAGGAGTGCTTCGACTGACAGGCGGCGACAGTGACGAGGCCACGGCCGTTGCAAATTGCCGGGATCGCACGAGCGTCACCGATGAAGAGCCTGAGTGAGCCAGGTTACCGCAAGAATCATGACCCATCACCACTGGGACGATGACCCCATGGCTCCTGCGCATTTCTTCAAACGTGTTGTGAGCCTCCGCGGCACGGAACTGCAGCGAGAGAGCGGCTAGAGTGCCGTTAGCAAAACCGATGTCGCGGAGTCTGGTTCATCGTTGCGTGTGATACGAATACGATCATACGGACACGGAACATCTGGTCGGTGTTATGGAACCTGGTGTGCGAGCGCCGAGCAGTGGAAGGGTAGAACGGAGAGTCCCAGAAAGCATGGAGAGGACATGTTTAGGTAGTGACCAGCAGACCGTGCAAAATAAGTTAATGCTCCGTTTGGATGTTGGAATTGAAGACGGTGGAATTGAATTGGATCCAATACCAAATCAGCCTGGCTTTGGAAATCGGATCCAATACCAAATCCAGTTCAATTCCGAGCAAATCAGAGGGTGGAGGGTCGGAATTGGAGAGTGGAGGCGTGTGTAGAGTTGAATACCGGCCGGAATTTGGTGGATTTCCAATTCCAAATACTGTGACCATCCAAACACCAGAATTCGGGTTTGTCAATTCCAATTCTGAATTCCGAGTCTAAATTCCAACATCCAAACGCACGGTAAGATAGCTGTTGAAGATAAACTTACGGTGCAAACACTATTTGTACAAAGTTGAAAGATGGAGATAGCCTTGTGTCTTGTGGACAACTGTGAACGGATCCTTGGTTCTGCATAATCGTCGGATCCAATTCAGTAGGCTAAGGCTATGTCCAGCACACCTATAAAACAATGTTTTAGTTTTGTATTATAAATTGTATTGTTTACATATAAAGTTTAAAATAAGAGATAGAGATAAGCAAACTGTTGGAGGTAGCCGGATAGGTTTCGATTTAATGCTCTTTGTGTTCCCCATCACAAGTTATTCTAGCTTTGTTCAAAACACAAAGAATTTTAAATTTAATTTAAATTCATAAGAAATGCAAAAAATCTATAACATTACATATGTGTGTAATAAAAATAGAATTAACTATAATAATACTTATTTGACGTTATTAATGTTAGTATTTTATTATATAAACTTAGTGAAACTTGAGATGTTTGATTGGAGAACAAACTTAGAATGATTTAGTGGGTGTTTGGTGTAGCTTAGCTTCATGAACTTCGCTCTGCTTCAAAGTTGCATAGTTTATGAAAGTGTTTGGCATGTAGACCACACTAGTACATAGAAGCTCTATAGTGGCGGTCCTAGAGTTATTTCCACTGACATTTTTTAGTGCCGCCAGTGTTACACTACCGGAATCAGCTGCTTTGCCGAGTGTCTAAAACACTCGGCAAAGCTTGTAAAATACTCAGCGAATGTTTTGCCGAGTGTGACACTCGGCAAAGAAAGCACGACGAACTGTACATCGGCAACGTCTTCTTTTTCCGAGTACTTTTTATCAGGCACTCGACAAAGACTTTGCCGAGTGTTAACAGTTACTTGGCAAAGAAAAGTCGCCGTCATGGCGGCTGGTAACGGCGATAGAGCCTCGCACTCGGCAAAGAGTTTTCCTATTTGCCGAGTGTCTGCCAGACTAGCACTCGGCAACGAGGTCGCCAGCGGGGCCCTTTGTCAGCAACTTTGCCGGCACAGGTTGTTTCTTTGACGAGTGTCGAGGACATAGCGTTCGACAAAGAAGCTTTACTGGTGTTCAGGTGTGCCATCTTTGCCGAGTGCTATGACCTGAAAACTCGGCAAAACACCTCTTTGTCGAGTGTTACACTCGGCAAAGTGACTCAAATACCTCTTTTTTATTTGTTTTTTCTATTCCATCCAAACAAACAAAATATATATCACATAATCATCACATATACATCACATATATCACATAACCATAACATACATAAGAGAGACCACATATTTCACAAATCTAACAAGTTTTTGACAAACATGTCTCTATTCATACCAAGTTTCACCAACATAAGTATTACCAACTCTCAAACATAAGTTCAGGACAAGTTTATCACACAAGTCTCACAATCACAACTAAGCTAAGAGATCATCAGCGAGGTAGGTGGCTGGACTGGTGCGGCGATGGGCTGGGCGATCCATGCTGGGTGATCCATGAGGGTTGTTGGATGTCGCCCCAAATTGTCTCTACACAGAGAAGAGATTGCATGTGTTATACCAGATTAATATATATCATGCAGGACTAGAATTTTGATACTCACATGAGTATGGAACTGAGCGGGGTCAACTGTAGGGAACAACGGAGGTGGTGGAGCAAAATCCTATGCGGTGCCAAGGCTCTGCATGTACTGGAACATCTCCGCCATCCTCGCCTCCATCACCTGTCATTCCCTCCTCTCTTCTTCTAGCTGGGTCTGTAATATTCCAACTCAATGTTACAGTACATCAATGATAAAGTATATAACTCAAGGAATGACGAGTTACAGAAGCACTAACCTGGAGTTGTTGTCTCTGATTATGTGAGCTATCCTACCGAGGTCGTATGGCTGGGCTCAAGCTCCTTGCTCACTCCTGAGATAGAGTGGGAGTGGACGATGAGTCGATTGCCCCGTCGGCAATCCAGTACCGCCCATGTCTCTTGCCTCCTCCGACCCTCATGAGGACATCTCTATCGATGTCCTCGGTCCTCGGATCGTAATCTGGCCCATGGACCTCCTATGCCATGGCGGTGTACTCATGAAGGCGGCTGTAGACGGCGAGGTTGTTATACGCCTCGGGCCTGTCATCCGAGTTGTAGGTGATGTCGGATGTCGCCTTGCCCTTGTGGGCCATAGCATAAGCCGAGAAGATGGAGCAAGGCTGGCCACCATGTGACGCCCACTGCAAGAAAACCAACGAGATAGTTAGAAATAATATCTAATCCAGTGTTATATACCTAAATAAAAAAGAGGGTGTACCCATGATTCTGCATATTTGCCTAGGCTGTGGTTGCCTTGGTGGTGGGAGGGACCTTGCATCATTAGACGTTGTTCCCGGCTAGCGTTGTGTGACTCGTTCCACTCAGGCGAGCACCACCTATCCACCATCTACTCCCGGCACTAAGGATGTGCGGCGCACCAATAAGGAATCATCTACAAAGTAAAACAAGTAAACTGCATATTACAAGATAAAATTAAGGAAATTTTTTGTCACGGATATTAAAGTGTTGTATTTACCTGCAAGTACTGGTCCTTGGTCAACGACATGGTTTGGGCTTCCTGCTTGGTCACCTTCTCCCCAAGGACGGCGCCGTGGTAGCTGACGATGGCCTGGATTCGTGCCTCGTAGTGCATGTCCATGACGAGCTTCTTACAACTCGTGGTGGCCACTACATCCGCCCTAGCCTCATATCCAGCCTCGCACCTGAAGAAATCCCGCATACAAAGACGATGTATCCATACATTATTTCAAGAATGTGCAATGAACGCGACATATTTTACATTATAGTAAGACTTACCCACAGGTCTTGCTTCACCCGCTCCGCCTTGTTGTTGAATTCCCTTTCATCCCGGTCTACTACATCAAGGGCGACGACGTAGTGGTCGAAGGTGTAGGTTGTGCCCGTCACTCTGGCGTACTCAACCAGTCCAGGGAAGTATTCCCTACACAGTAGTCCAAGGATGTCATTGGGGTTGCGGCCGTGACCCCAGCATTCTCCACAACCTTCCAAGACCTGTCCAAGTGATAAATAAAAAGTATTAGTTTATATTATGAATTTGAACACATAATATGAACAACCAGGGAGAACATAAAGTTACATGCCTCTCCCTATCCGGCCGAATCAGCGGTTGCTTGTCTTGAAGTATGGGACACTAAGGGAGACTCGTGGGACCTCACAGGTAGACGTTTCTCGAACCTGAGGCGTCCTGCTGAGCGTCATCATCGTCCTGCTACGCCGCATCGACAATGGCCTGCTGCTCCACATGCTGCTGGACATCATCATCTTGATGTGCCTCCTCCGCCGTCCTGCGGGTGCTCCTCCTCCCCTCCTCATCCTCATCTCACCGCCCACCACCTTTGTCCAACAACATGTAATTAAGAGTAAACAAATACGCACATATGTGTTAGGGTTAGCCGAATCATAACTCTCATCATCACTATCAACCATTTCATAGTCAACACCATCTGAAGGCGCAAGTTCTACATTAATGTCATTGCCTTCAAGTATTACTAAGTCATTCTCATTTTGCACCTCATCATCCTTCTCATCGACAACCATCTCAATATCTACTTCCATTCTGATGGCTTCGGTTAAGTCTATCTCAAATCACCCTTCTAGCCCATCTTCTTGGAAGAACTCTCCGTCATATGTGTCCGGGTCTAAGTTATAATCTTCATCGTTAGGAACAGGTAATTTACCATGCAGCAGTACCTTATACACAACATCCCAACCCTTAAAATGTTCTTTTGTTTGGCACACATATGGGAGATTATACACTTGTGTGGCCTGTTGGGCCACGATAAAGACATCGTCTCCTGGTAAGGTGGAATCTTGTCGAATTTCGACTATCCCAAGATTATAATGTGTTCGTCTCGTCACTTAAGGGTCAAACCAATGACATTTGAATATCACTGGAGTAAGAGGTTTGGAACCATGAAAATTGAGTTCATATATTTCTCCGATTCGTCCAAAATAACCGACCTCGTCAAGGCCGGGCGTAAAGACTCTAGAACATGTTTTTCGATTGGGCCGACTTTGGTCGTAGCTTGTTGTGCGAAAACAGTATCCATTGACATCATACCTAGAATATTTCTTGACCCTATAAGCAAAGCTGTTGGTTACTTGTCTCAACTCGACACTCATAGACGGATCTTTTTGTCCCTGCAAGTATTCAGAAGTTCAAAGACGCTCAATTGAGTTCATAGGCAGATCTATTTGACAAACTAAGCACGTACCTTATGTTTGAACTAGGAAATAAAATCGAGCAATCCATTTCCCGCACCCTTTCTAAGAAAGGTATCATATTCCTGTAGAGTTGGGTCCCTTGATCAACGCTAGAATTCATGAAAAAATTGTTCCATGTATGGTGTCACCTCTTCAAGGTTGGTCAATACATATAGCATGATATGGCACCACTCTTCATGTGTCAGGGTCTTGGTGGTCGAACCACTTGCGCTTTTGAATTGGCCTCGAAATATGCTGAGGTTCAATTCATTGCCGCCATCATTGTAATGAGGGGTGGATTATGCACGTTCAATAGTTTGTCACCATAGTAAGTTGTTGTGAAGTTTGACATCTCCTCTAGAATGTATACCTCTGCAATGGAAGCCTCGATTTTGCATTTATTTCTACATTTCTTTCGAATAGTGTTTAGACATCTCTCGATTGGATAGCACCAATGTCCCTGCATGGGCCCCCCATTCGTGCCTCATAGGGGAGATGAAGAATCAAATGTTGCATTGGATTGAAGAAATAGGGTGCAAATATCTTCTCAAGCTTACACAGTAACACGAGTGTCATTATTTCCAAGTCTGCAATCATGGTCCGAGATAACTCTTTTGCACAAAGCTGGCGAAAGAAAAAGCTCAACTCTGTAAGCGCTAGCCGGACATGCTCAGGGACATAGCCTCGAACCATCGCAGGAACAATTTGTTCAATCTGTATGTGGAAGTCATGACTCTTCATCCCTAAGACTCACAGAGTAGATAAGTTCACCCCCCTACTCAGGTTAGCTTCATACCCATCATGGAACATCAACATCTTGATCAATTGAAGTACTTCCTTCCTCTGGGCCCTGCTTAGGACGAAATCGGCCTTAGGCCTTCTCCATGTCTTTCCACCACTAGGCGGCTTCATCTCTTGGTTTGGTCTATCACATAACGCTGCCAGATCCACTCTTGCTTTTATGTTATCATTTGACTTATCAGGAATGTCCATAATTGTTGCCCAAAGTGTCTCGGCGACTTTCTTTTCATTGTGCATCACATCAATGTTGTGTGGGAGGAGCAGGATGTCATAATAGCGGAGCTAAGTCAGGTCTGACTTATGTGTCCACATATGATGCTCACCATATCCCACAAATCCACCTTATGGATTAGCCACGAGCCCATCTATCTGTTGACGAATTCTGGCACCAATCATCGTTACAGGTGGTCGGTCTGTCACTACGACACCTTTGGTGAAGTTCTTGATGTCTAGGCGGAATGGATGGTCAGGAAGGAGAAATTGTCGATGTTTATCGAACGACGAATATTTGCCACCCTTCTTCAACCAAACAAACCTAAGAGCTTGCTTGCAAACTGGGCATGGGAACTTACCGTGAACACACCAGGCGCAGAATAGCCCATACGTCGGTAAGTCATGCATGAAGTACTGGTACCAAACATGCATTTTGAAGTTTGTCTTCATAGCTCGGTCATACGTCCATACCCCTTCCTCCCAAGCACGTACCAATTCATCAATCAAAGGCATCCATGTACACAACCATTTTATTCCTCGGGTGTCCGAGAATTATCAATGACACGAATATGTTCTGCCTTTGAAAGCATACACCAAGGGGTTAATTGGGATAACAAACACATGCCAACATGTGTACGGTGCATTGCACATTCCATAGGGATTGAACCTGTCTGTGGCTAGCGCAACACGTACATTACGAGCCTCTTCGGCTTTCTCACGGTGAATGGCATCAAAGTGTTTCCATGCTTCACCATCGGATGTGTGCACCATCTTGTCAAGATTGTATTGTTTGCCATTTTTGTGCCATGTCATCTGATGGGCGGATTCCTCGATCATGTATAGACGCTGGATCCTCGGTATGAACGGAAGGTGGCGTAGGATTGTCACAGGGATGTCGAGCTGCCTCTTCTATCCATCACCAGAGTCTACCTCCATGAACCTAGACGATTTACACTTCGGACAGTACTTTGCCTCTGCGTATTCTTTCCTAAATAGCACGCAGCCCTTCGGACAAGCATGTATCTGCTCATGCATCATCTTGAGTGCATGAAGGAGTTTTTGTGCCTCGTACATGCTCTTTGGCAGAACGTGATCCTTCGGAAGCAGGCTGCCAATAACCGTCAACAAGCCATCAAATGCGTCTCGACTCATGCTATACTGCGACTTGAACGCCATTACACGTCTAATGGCATCCTGTTGAGGAACCTTTGTCTTGCTGTGAAGGGGCTTCTGTGTCACGTCAAAACATGTTGTAGAACGCCTTTGCGGTCGGCCCTGGCTCGTCCTCCATACATCCTCCGGCGAACTGTGCCTCGTGATAGTCGTTCAACATATCCGCTACCCTGGCATCAGCATCATAATCCTCAACGCGTTGTCTCACCACCTCCTCTCTCGTACGATGCACTTCACCATCGAGTATAGTCCGACGTAAATCCATTCTTCCAAATATGTTCTACCATGGCCTTCTTTGATTTTCTTTTCCGGTTGACACATTTGCTGCACGGGCATGGGACTAGACTCGTTCCTTTAGCAGCTTTGCCATATGTCCGTTCCATGAAAGCATCGGTCTTTCTAATCCATTCAGGGGTGACATCATTCCTTCCTACACGGCCCATGTACATCCACTCACGGTCCTCCATCCTCTAACATATATAACAAGCATGTCAACAATAGAGTAAGTAATAAGATTTATATTATTTGAATGAACCCAACCCACTCTACAATATTATTTTATATCTATACAACTTGAATGACTTCTATCCAATTTACAATAGAGTGAATAATAAGATGTGATAAGAGTGAAAATTGTAGTTCGGATGTCACCCATTATACACCCCAGCAGATAGTAAAGTTTTAAGTCCCGCTTCCTACCCTCCTTATATTAGCATGCTTCCTCCACTCCAATAGGCCACGACAGCCTTGGCTCTCTGAGCCGTGCCTCTTTGCCTCCAACTCGGCTTCTGGGCGCCTTCTTGTCGCTCTTCGCTCCTCTCATCTCCTTCCCACGACACACATTAGGTCGCTGATAGGTAATCGATGTGCATCGATAACCCGATGAAAGGACCGATTTATGCATTCTCTCATTTTCCTCACAGTGTTGCTACTCCTGGCAACTTTTGGTTTCTTCCTAGAGCTTTTTTTCCCTGACCACTGATGGAGCCGGACATGTTATGGGCGCCGACTGAACAAGACGAGCAGGGACTCTATGGCTTTCTAACACATCTAGTGTCTAGGGATCATACAAATTATAATTACCTAGTGGCTAGAGATCATATACAAATTCTAATTACAATCTCTAACTATCCATCACAAGCACACATAGAGAAGAACTTACCTAGTCTTGTGTGCGACGGCGGTGGGGGCGAGGCGGCATGGGTGCGTGGCGGCGTGGCGGCGTGGGGCCGGGTGCGACGGCGGCGGCGGTGGCGTGGGGGCGCGGCGGTGGTGAGGGCGCAACGGCAGTGAGGACACGACGACGACCGGTGTGAGTGAAGGGACAGAAAAGTGAAGTGAAGAAGAAGGCCGATCCTGGCTATGTAAACAGACTTTGCCGAGTGCCCATGATCTGGCACTCGGTAAAGTTTTTAAATTTAAAAATATACTTTGCTGAGTGCCAGATCGCGGGCACTCGACAAAGATAGCTTTGCCGAGTGTCCACTAATAAGCACTCGACAAAGATTGCTTTAATATTTTTAAAATATACTTTGCCAAGTGTCGCCCGAATAACACTCGACAAACCTAAGTGGCCTATACCTGAAATCATAGAGTTTCAATGTAGTCCGGCTAGATTTCTACACATAGTGCATCACAACTTTCTCGAAACATTTTTAAATTTTTATCATAGCCTCTACATATGATATCATGACATGTGGACAAGTTTTATGATTTGCTGACTTTGTTTGTGTTTTATACAATTTTTAAACAACTTGATGGAAGTTCACGATCATGTTTAGTGAGCATGGTGCTCAAAAATTCTGATCTGCTCCTGAAATCGGTTGTAACTTATGTTACATAACATGGATATCATTTTTGTATTCACGGTTTTCCATTTTTCGAGTGACTTACAGTTCAAATATGAATTACCCAAAGAAATTCAATTAAACGAACTAAATCTAATAGTTATAGCAAACACTTTTATAATTGTGCCAAAATAGAACATTTATGTCTACATAGTGTAGGAACATCCCACTAAAAGTTTGGTTGGGAAAAGAAAAAAAATAAAAATATACTTTGCCAAGTGTCCAAGGATGACACTCGGCAAATCACTGTTTGCCGAGTGTCGGTCTTGCGACACTCGACAAAGAAGCGGCTTTGCCGAGTGCCAAGGCCTGACGCTCGGCAAACGTAACGGTCGTCAGTTATAGACGGCTGCTGTCGGCGTTTCGAGACAGGGGGGTCCCTAAGCCGACGAGTGAGTGTGCTGCGTGCCCCAGCCCAGATGGGTCGAGCGCGTGGGCGAGCGCGAAGGGGGGAGAGGCGAGGTGGCCGGAGTCGAACGTGAGAGAGGTGGAAGTCCCGCGGCCTTCGTGTTCGTCCCGCGCCCAGGTCGGGTGCGCTTGCAGTAGGGGGTTACAAGCGTCCACGCGGGTGAGGGAAGCGAGCGGCCCCAAGAGAGCGCCTGTCCCGTCCTCGGTCCCGCGCGGCCAACCTTCCTCTAAGAAGGCCCTGGTCCTCCCTTTTATAGTCGTAAGGAGAGGATCCAGGTGTACAATGGGGGGTGTAGCAGAGTGCTACGTGTCTAGCGGAGGAAGAGCTAGCGCCCTAGGTACATGCCAATGTGGCAGCCGGAGAGATTTGGGCACCCTGCTGGCGTGATGTCGTGGCTGTCGGAGGTGCGGCGGAGCCTGGTGGAGGGACAGCTGTTGGAGCGGTCGAGTCCCTGCTGACGTCGTCCTGCTTCCGTAAGAGAGCTGGGGGCCGCCGTCGTCATAGAGCTTGTGGAGCGCCATCATTGCCCCTCCGGCGGAGCTGGCCGGATGGGACGCCGGTCTTGTTCTCCGTGACCCGAGTCGATTCGGGGTAGGATGATGATGGCGCTTCCTGTTGACGTGGCGGTCTGTGCCCTAGGCAGGGCGACGTGGGGGTTCCTCCGAAGTCGAGGTTGAGTCTGCCTTCCGTTGCCGTGGCCGAGCCCGAGCCGTGGGGTCGGGCGAGGCGGAAGTCGTTCGGCCGAGGCCAGGGCGGAGTCCGAGCCCTGGGGTCGGGCGAGGCGGAGTTTCGTCGTCTTCCGGGTCTTAGCCCGAGTCCGAGCCCTGGGGTCGGGCGAGGCGGAGTTTCGTCGTCTTCCGGGTCTTAGCCCGAGTCCGAGCCCTGGGGTCGGGCGAGGCAGAGTTTCGTCGTCTTCCGGGTCTTAGCCCGAGTCCGAGCCCTGGGGTCGGGCGGAGCGGAGTTCGCCGTCTTCCGGGTCTTAGCCCGAGTCCGAGCCCTGGGGTCGGGCGGAGCGGAGTTCGCCGTCTTCCGGGTCTTAGCCCGAGTCCGAGCCCTGGGGTCGGGCGGAGCGGAGTTCGCCGTCTTCCGGGTCTTAGCCCGAGTCCGAGCCCTGGGGTCGGGCGGAGCGGAGTTCGCCGTGGCGCCTTTGGCAAGGCCTGACTGCCTGTCATACTCACTCTGTCGAGTGGCACTGCAGTCGGAGTGGCGCAGGCGGCGCTGTCCTTCTGTCAGACTGGCCAGTGGAGCGGTGGAGTGACGGCGGTCACTTCGGCTCTGCCGGGGGCGCGTGTCAGGATGAAGGTGTCAGGCCACCTTTGCGTTAAATGCCCCTGCAACTTGGTCAGTCGGTGTGGCGATTTAGTCAGGGTTGCTTCTGAGCGAAGCCAAGGCCTCGGGCGAGCCGGTGATGTGTCCGCCATAAAAAGGGGGCCTCGGGCGAGACGGAAGTCTCTCGAGGTCGGCTACCCTTGGCCGAGGCTAGGCTCGGGTGAAGCGTGATCGAGTCACTCGTGTGGACTGATCCCTGACTTAATCGTACCCATCAGGCCTTTGCAGCTTTATGCTGATGGGGGTTACCAGCTGAGAATTAGGCGTCTTGAGGGTACCCCTAATTATGGTCCCCGACAGTAGCCCCCGAGCCTCGAAGGGAGTGTTAGCACTCGCTTGGAGGCTTTTGTCGCACTTTTTTGCAAGGGGACCAGCCTTTCTCTGTTGCATTTCGTTCCGGTGGGTGCGCACGAGCGCACCCGCCGGGTGTAGCCCCCGAGGCCTCGGAGGAGTGGTTACACTCCTTCGAGGTCTTAATACCTCGCGCAATGCTTCGGTTGGTCTGGTCGTTCCCTCATGCGAACTGGCCGTAGCCCGGGTGCACGGTCGGGGTCCAAGCTCTCGGGCTGGTATGTTGACGCTGTCAACGATTTGGCCGAAGCCGGTTTTTGCGAGAGCAGCCCCCGAGCCTCTACACAGGGCGAGAGGGCGATCAGGGACAGACTCGACTTTTTACATACGCCCCTACGTCGCCTTTCCGCAAGGAGGAGGGGGGAGTGCGCCATGTTACCCTCGATGGGCACCGAACATGGTGTCTCCGGTGAGCTGCAAGCGGGTAATCCGAGTGGACGTCCGTGCCCCGTTCGTTGGGGGTCGGCTAGGGGCCCAGAGGCACGCCCAAAAGTACCTGCGGGTGATTTGCCGGACCCGGTCCCCTGGCGACGGGGTCCGAGGGCTCGATGCCTCCCTCCGATGGGATTCCGTTACAAGATCGTTCCCGCTGGTCTCGAAAATGTCCTAGGGTACCTCGGGAGCGCAGCCCGAGCCTTGGTTATGTATCGAACGTACCACTGGTCATCCCTTGCTCGGTGTCTGAGGCGACTGTGAACCCTTCGGGGGCCAGCCTTCGAACCCCTGATCAGTAATGGGCGCGGAGCCCGAGTAGCCTGAGGCGGCCATGGAACCCTTCGGGGGGCTGGCCTTTGAACCCCTGACCATTAGTGGGTGTCGGGCCCACGCGATCTGAGGCGGCTGTTGAACCCTTCGGAGGGCCAGCCTTCGAACCCCTGATCAGTAGTGGGGGGCTCGGAGCCTGGTTCCTTCGCGGAGAAGGATCCCTTTCGGGGTATCCCCCTTTCCCGGTCCCTGTTGCAAGAGATAGAGAAAGAGGAAAACGGAAAAGGATACGAAATCGGACGACGTGGCGTACCTTTTCTGACGCGATTATTACGGCGAAGGTGAAGCGTCGCGCGCTCCTCCTGCCAGAGGCGCCGCGTGTCCCGCCGCGGAGTTAATGCGACGGGGCGAGTGGTTGGCGGGGCGGTCGTTGCGCGCGTGCGATTCGTTCGAGGAACGGGTCACGGGTGCACCGTCTCCACGCTGTGAGAGGAGGCTCTCTTGCTGTCCCAGGATGGGACGTGAGCCTGGCTGACGACGTGACCGCTGCGCCCGCCCTCCTGCCACCGCTATCACTGCCGGCCCACTTTCGGTCGCTTTGACCGACGCGTGGGCCTGGGTTCCCAAGCTGGTGTGTCAGAAGTTGGAGAAGCGCGTCCATCTGGCGCGGTTGCATGCCGCCTGCATGGCTGCCCGCCCCTTCTGCCCGTTGGTCTGGGCGAAAATGGGGGGTCGCTTGTAACCGCTGGATGGCCGTGCGGACCACGCGCGGCGGTTTGGCTTCTTCTGCCCTGAGCCGGCTTGCATGACATGCGGGACCCAGCCCCCGAGTCGCAGGGAAGGGCCTTGGAGCGTGTTGGAGAAGACTCAGCCCGTGGCGCCTGGGGGCGCACGTAGGGAGAGTTGCCTTTAAAAGGAGGGAGACTCCTTTCGGAATGCAACCATGTCTTCTTCCTCCCTTAAGCGTCGTGTCTTCCCATCTTCCAAGCCCCCGGATGGGGGGTATCCGCCGCCTCTCCGCCTCCTCGTTGGAGGAACGCAACTCCATGGGAGTTGGTACCTCTCAGCCATCGTTCGGCTTCAAGGATTTTCATCATGCTGCCCGGCTGCTCCCCTCCGCCGGCGGTCACCTGAGATGGCGACCTCCGGTTTGATGGTGGGGGAAAGCGAGCCGGGCTGCGACCTCTTCCCCTCCCTCAGCCTCAAGGATTTTCATCACCAGGGCTGGGGAGGGGAGTGCGCCGAGTTGAGGTCGGCCCCCGCGTGGGCGGCGGCCCGCTCCTTCACTCAGTGATCGGAGGGAAAGGTGGCCGTCGTCCGTGGCGCTGGCAGCTGCAGCGTGCCTGGCTTTCAGGCGCGGGTGGCTTCGGAGCCGCTCGCGGTGCCGGCATCCGCCACGGCAGCTTGAAGAGGTTCTGCTGCCGGCGAGATAGCCGGGGCCGGCCACGGGCTGACCTCCAACTCTACGGCCTTCTGCCCGTCCTTGCCTTACGAGTTTTGGCATGGGCGGGGGCCTCCTGGCAGCGGCATCGACCCTGAGGTCAGTGCTGCCGCTGTTCGGTCCCTCGGAGCAGAAGGCGTCGTCGTCGCCGCTGCTGGAGCAGGTGACGGCGCACCATTCGTCGGCCTTCAGTTGCTCCGCAGGCCTTCCCCCTCGGAGAGGGGTCGTTCGTGCCTGCGGAGGGGGAACCGGAGTTCCGTTCGTAATGGCACTTCGAATGGCAGTGTTTTCTGTTCATTGCGGCTATCGGGGCCTGAACATGTATGTAATTTCGGCACGGAGCCGTGTTTTTTCCTCATTTTCGAGCACTAAGTCTCGCCTGTTGATTATCCGAACCGCTTTACCAAGCATGAGTCGCCCCGTGTCAAGGTGACGGGTGAGGTATCCGTATCCCGGAGGCGTAGGAATCCCTCGGCCCGTTCGGCCTTGTTGTCTGGGGTTCCTCTAGCTTAGTTAAAGAGACCCCTCGGCCGCCCTTCGGTGGACCGAGGCCAGGGGTAGCGATATCAGTATGAACAGAGGCGGAGTTGGCTCGAGGATGGGAACCTGGTTGGCCGGAGCCTAGTCGTGTTGTCCGTCAGTGGAGCCGACGCCAAAGTCGATCAGTCGAGGCCTCGGGTCGGGCTGGCGCCCTTGGAAGCCGGTTGACCGAGGCCCCAGGGGTAACCGGTCGAGCCGCCTGCTCGGGCCGGATTCCCGGAGGAGTCCCTGAACCGCGTCACCGCCCGAGGCTGGGTCGGACTCTGCTGAAGACGTCGTCGATGCCGAGGGTGCTACGGCTCCCTTCAGCGTGAAGACCCGAGCCTGCAGGATCAGATCATCTTGTAGCGTGTGCTTTCTGCGGCCGCCGAGGCCAGAAAAACACACCCTCGCCGCGCTTGCGAAGCTGCGTCTTTTTTCCTCTTGTTTCGAGCATCTGGACTCTGTCGGTAACAGGGATGTTTGTGTGAGCGAGAGTTGCTTTTCGCGGAAGGGACGAGTGAGGTATCCGTATCCCCGAGGCGTGGGAATCCCTCGGCTCGGTCGGCCTTGCCGCTTACGTGTACTTTCACCCGTCCATGAGGCCCTGTCCCCGACTTAGTCGAGAAAGCTTGAAGGACTGCTTCGGCAGGAGAGCTTCCGAACGTGAAGACTTGTTCGGTCCACGGAGTCGCTTTATCCGAGCGCAAGTTACTTATCGCAGAAGGTGATGAGTGAGGCATCCGTATCCCGGAGGCATAGGAGTCCCTCGGCTCGGTCAGCCTTGGCTGCTTACGTGTACTCCGTCGTTTCCAGGATCCGCTTTCCGAAGTAGTCAAGAAGCACGAAAGAAATCCTGCTAAAAAGAGATCCTTTTTCGAGGAAAAATTCGACGCAGAGGGGGTCTCCCCCCTTTTAGCCCCCGAGGGAGGGTCGGGCTTTGCCGAGGCTAAGCCGACCCTTCCTTGACGACTAAACTTTGCGTAGGTGCGAGGTATATGAACAACTTGAAAACATCTTAAGGGTAGAAGCGACGTAGCTGTTTGATGTTCCAAGCGTTGCCGTAGATTTCGCCTTGATTGTTGGCCAGCTTGTATGTTCCGGGCTTCAGAACTTTGGCGATGACGAATGGCCCTTCCCAGGGGGGCGTGAGCTTGTGCCTCCCTCGGGCGTCTTGCCGCAGCCGAAGCACCAGATCGCCCACCTGGAGTTCTCGGGACCGGACCCCTCGGGCGTGGTAGCGTCGCAGGGACTGTTGATACCGCGCCGAGTGTAGTAAGGCCCTGTCCCGAGCTTCCTCCAGCTGGTCCAGCGATTCCTCTCGGCTGGCTTGGTTGCTTTGTTCGGTGTAGGCCCTCGCCCTCGGGGAGCCGTATTCCAGGTCAGTGGGCAAGATAGCTTCAGCCCCGTAGACCAGAAAAAACGGCGTGAAGCCCGTGGCACGACTCGGCGTCGTCCTTAGGCTCCAGACCACCGAGGGGAGTTCCTTCATCCATCGCTTGCCGAATTTGTTGAGGTCGTTGTAGATCCGAGGCTTGAGCCCTTGTAGAATCATGCCGTTGGCACGCTCTACTTGCCCATTCGACATGGGATGAGCCACGGCGGCCCAGTCCACCCGGATATGGTGATCCTCGCAAAAATCCAAGAATTTTTTGCCGGTGAACTGGGTGCCGTTGTCGGTGATGATGGAGTTCGGGACCCCGAAGCGATGGATGATGTTGGTGAAGAACGCCACCGCCTGCTCGGACCTGATGCTGTTCAGAGGTCGGACCTCGATCCACTTGGAGAATTTGTCGATGGCGACCAGCAGGTGCGTGTAGCCCCCGGGCGCCTTCTGCAAGGGACCGACGAGGTCCAGACCCCATACTGCGAAGGGCCAAGTGACGGGTATTGTTTGCAGAGCCTGAGCGGGCAGGTGTGTCCGCTTCGCATAGAATTGGCACCCTTCGCAGGTGCGGACAATTCTAGTGGCGTCAGCCACCGCCGTTGGCCAGTAGAAGCCTTGCCGGAAAGCATTTCCGACAAGGGCTCGAGGCGCTGCGTGGTGGTCACAAGCCCCCGAGTGTATTTCTTGCAGCAGTTCCCGACCTTCGGCGATGGAGATGCATCGCTGGAGGATGCCCTAGGGGCTGCGATGGTAGAGCTCCTCTTCGTCGCCCAGCAAGACGAATGACTTGGCGCGTCGCGCTACCTGCCGAGCCTCGACTTGGTCGAGGGGTAGCTCCCCTCGGCGGAGATATTGCAGGTACGGGGCCTGCCAATCTTGGTCTGGCGTGGCCCCGCTCTGCCCTTCCTCGACGTTCAGTGCCCCGCCCTCGGGGGCCGAGGGTACCTCGGGCTCTGCCGAGGGTACCTCGGGCCGTGCCGAGGGTACCTCGGGCTGGGCTGAGGGTACCTCGGGCTCGGGCGCGTCGTCGAGCTTGACAGAGGGTTGATGCAGATCCCGGGAGAAGACGTCCGGGGGGACTGTCGTTCGCCCCGAGGCTATCTTAGCCAGCTCGTCTGCGGTTTCGTTGTAGCACCGAGCGATGTGGTTGAGCTCGAGCCCGAAGAACTTGTCTTCCAGGCGCCGAACCTCGTCGCAGTAGGCCTCCATCTTCGGGTCGCGGCAGTGGGAGTTCTTCATGACTTGGTCGATGACGAGCTGTGAATCACCGCGGGCGTCGAGGCGTCTGACCCCTAGCTCGATGGCGATCCGCAATCCGTTGACCAGAGCTTCGTACTCGGCCACATTGTTGGACGCCGGGAAATGGAGGCGCAGCACGTAGCGTAAGTGCTTTCTGAGGGGCGAGATGAAGAGCAGGTCCGCGCCGGCCCCCGTCTTCATCAGCGACCCGTCGAAAAACATGGTCCAGAGCTCCGGTTGGATCGGAGTCGTTGGCAGCTGGGTGTCGACCCATTCGGCTACGAAATCCGCCAACACCTGGGACTTGATGGCCTTCCGAGGGGCGAACGAGATCGTTTCGCCCATGATTTCCACCGCCCACTTTGCGATCCTGCCCGAGGCCTCTCGGCACTGGATGATCTCCCCTAGGGGGAAGGATGACACCACAGTTACCGGATGAGACTCGAAGTAGTGTCGCAGCTTCCGCCTTGTCAGGATCATAGCATACAACAGCTTTTGAACTTGTGGGTAGCGGATCTTAGTCTCGGATAGCACTTCGTTGATGAAGTAGACCGGGCTCTGAACGGGCAATGCATGCCCTTCCTCTTGCCTTTCGACCACAATCGCGGCGCTAACCACCTGAGTGGTCGCGGCGACGTAGACCAAGAGGGCTTCTCCGTCCGCCGGAGGCACCAAGACAGGCGCCTTTGTAAGGAGCGCCTTCAGGTTGCCGAGGGCTTCCTCGGCCTCGGGGGTCCAAGCGAAACACTCGGCCTTCCTTAAGAGGCGGTACAGAGGCAGACCTCTTTCGCCGAGGCGTGAGATGAAGCGGCTCAGGGCCGCGAGGCATCCCATGACCCTCTGTACCCCTTTCAAGTCCTTGATGGGTCCCATGCTGGTGATGGCCGCGATCTTCTCCGGGTTGGCTTCGATGCCTCGCTCGGAGACGATGAACCCTAGGAGCATGCCTCGGGGCACCCCAAAGACACACTTCTCAGGGTTAAGCTTGACTCCTTTCGCCTTGAGACACCGGAATGTCACTTCAAGGTCGGAGAGGAGGTCGGAAGCCTTCCTTGTCTTGACTACGATGTCATCGACGTAGGCCTCGACTGTGCGACCGATGTGTTCGCCGAACACATGGCTCATGCACCGCTGGTACGTCGCGCCCGCATTCCTCAAACCGAACGGCATGGTGACATAGCAGTACATGCCGAACGGCGTGATGAAAGAAGTCGCGAGCTGGTCGGACTCTTTCATCCGGATCTGGTGATACCCTGAGTAGGCATCGAGGAAGGACAGGGTTTCGCACCCAGCGGTGGAATCCACGATTTGGTCGATGCGAGGCAGAGGGTAGGGAACCTTCGGACATGCTTTGTTGAGACCAGTGTAGTCTACACACATCCGCCATTTCCCCCCTTTCTTCCTCACAAGCACAGGGTTGGCAAGCCATTCGGGATGGAATACCTCTTTGATGAACCCTGCTGCCATTAGCTTGTGGATCTCTTCGCCAATCACTCTGCGCTTCTCCTCGTCGAATCGGCGCAGAGGCTGCCTGACGGGTCGGGCTCCGGCCCGAATATCCAGCGAGTGCTCGGCGACATCCCTCGGTATGCCGGGCATGTCCGAGGGACTCCACACAAAGACGTCGGCGTTTGCGCGGAGAAAGTCGACGAGCACTGCTTCCTATTTGGGGTCGAGCCCGGAACCGATCCGGACCTGCTTGGTGGTGTCGCTGCTGGGGTCGAGAGGGACAGCCTTGACCGTCTCCGCTGGCTCGAAGTTGCCGGCGTGGCGCTTCACGTCTGGCACCTCCTTGGAGAGGTTCTCCAGGTCGGCGATGAGGGCCTCGGACTCGGCGAGGGCCTCGGCGTACTCCACGCACTCCACGTCGCATTCGAACGCGTGTTTGTACGTGGGGCCGACGGTGATGACCCCGTTGGGGCCCGGCATCTTGAGCTTCAAGTAGGTGTAGATGGGGACGGCCATGAACTTCGCGTAGCATGGCCTCCCTAGCACGGCGTGGTAGGTTCCTCGGAACCCGACCACCTCGAACGTCAGGGTCTCCCTTCGGAAGTTGGAGGGTGTCCCGAAGCAGACGGGGAGGTCGAGTCGCCCGAGGGGCTGGACGCGCTTCCCAGGGATGATCCCATGGAAGGGCGCAGCGCCTGCTCGAACGGAGGACAGATCGACGCGCAGGAGCTTAAGGGTCTCGGCGTAGATGATGTTGAGGCAGCTGCCCCCGTCCATCAGGACCTTGGTGAGCCTGACACCGCCGACAACGGGGTCGACGACGAGTGGGTATTTCCCCGGGCTCGGCACATGATCGGGGTGGTCGGCCTGGTCGAAAGTGATGGGCTTGTCGGACCAGTCTAGGTAGACTGGCGCCGCCACCTTCACCGAGCAGACCTCCCGGCGCTCTTGCTTGCGGTGCCGAGCCGAGGTATTCGTCGCATGCCCTCCATAGATCATGAAGCAGTCGCGGACCTCGGGGAATTCTCCTGCTAGGTGATCTTCGTTCTTGTCGTCGTCGCGGGCCCTGCCACCCTCGGCGGGTGGCCCGGCCCTGTGGAAGTGACGCCGAAGCATAACGCACTCCTCGAGGGTGTGCTTGACGGGCCCCTGATGGTAGGGGCACGGCTCCTTGAGCATCTTGTCGAAGAGGTTTGCACCTCCGGGGGGCTTCCGAGGGTTCTTATACTCGGCGGCGGCGACAAGGTCCGCGTCAGCGGCGTCGCATTTCGATTGCGACTTCTTCTTGCCTTTCTTCTTGGCGCCGCGCGGAGCAGACGCCTCGGGAGCTTCTTCCGATGGGCGGCCCTGGGGCTGCTTGTCCTTTCGGAAGATAGCCTCGACCGCCTCCTGGCCAGAGGCGAACTTGGTGGCGATGTCCATCAGCTCGCTCGCCCTGGTGGGGGTTTTGCGACCCAGCTTGCTCACCAGGTCGCGGCAAGTGGTGCCGGCGAGGAGCGCGCCGATGACATTCGAGTCGGTGATGTTGGGCAGCTCGGTGCGCTGCTTCGAGAATCGCCGGATGTAGTCCCGGAGCGACTCCCCCGGCTGTTGCCGGCAACTTCGAAGGTCCCAAGAATTCCCGGGGCGCACGTATGTGCCCTGGAAATTGCCAGCCAAGGCTTGGACCAAGTCGTCCCAGTTGGAGATCTGCCCCGGAGGCAGGTGCTCCAACCAGGCGCGAGCAGTGTCGGAGAGGAACAGGGGGAGGTTACGGATGATGAGGTTGTCGTCGTCCGTTCCACCCAGTTGGCAGGCAAGGCGGTAGTCCGCGAGCCACAGTTCCGGTCTCGTTTCCCCCGAATACTTCGTGATAGTAGATGGGGGTCGGACCCGGGTCGGGAATGGCGCCCGTCGGATGGCCCGACTGAAGGCCTGCGGACCGGGTGGTTCGGGCGAGGGACTCCGATCCTCCCCGCTGTCGTAGCGCCCCCCACGCTTGGGGTGGTAGCCTCGGCGCACCCTTTCGTCGAGGTGAGCCCGACGGTCGCGTCGATGGTGCTCGTTGCCGAGGTGGCCCGGGGCCGCAGGCGCGGTGTTGCGCGTGCGCCCGGTGTAGACCGAGGCTTCCCGCATGAATCGAGAAGTCGCGGCATGAGGTTCCGAGGGATAACCTTGCCTTCGGGAGGCAGTGCTCTCGGCCCACCGGGCCGCAACGCCTTCCAGGAGATTCTTGAGTTCTCCCTGGATTCGCCGACCCTCGGTGGTTGACGGCTCCGGCATCGCGCGGATGAGCATTGCTGCGGTTGCCAGGTTCTGACCAACCCCGCTGGATGCGGGCGGCGGCCTGATCCTGACATTGTTGGCGACGCGGTGCTGGAGACCTTGGGGCAGGTGACGTATTTCTCCGGCCAGGGGTTGGCCCACCCATGCTTGTCCGACGTCCCGACGGATCGGCTCAAGCGCTCCTGTTCCCTCGTTGAGCCTGGCCTGCGCCTCGCGGACTTGCTCGAGTTGTGGGTCGTAACCCCCCGCCGGAGCGGGGACCACAGCTAGCTCCCGTGGGATGTCGGCGCGAGGCACCGGCCTAGGAAGATCACCGTCCTCCGGCATGCCAAGATGGTTGCCTTCGGAGGGATCCCCTAGCTCGATGTGGAAACATTCGCGGCTTGGGCCGCAGCTCTCGTCGCCAAGGCTGCGGCTTCCATCGGAACAGTCGGATAGGCAGTAGTCACATGCGGTCATGAAGTCCCGCACGGCACTGGGGTTGCCAAGTCCGGAGAAATCCCAACCGATGCTGGGATCGTCATCTTCCTCGGACCGAGAGGGCCCGTAGGTCGAGACGTCCGTCAGTTGGTCCCAAGGCGACCGCATACGGAACCTCAGTGGGGTTGCACTCGCCTCAATGAGAGCGCCCGCCAAAACGAGGTCGTTTGGCGGGTTGAGGCCGAGTCGAAATGACGCAAGATGGGAGTTAGTCGGTACCTTTTTGTCGACGAGGAGCGACGTAGTCACATCGGGGACTGGTTGCACCGTCATCTCTGGTTCGAGGGCGACGTCCTGCAGGCTTTCCGCGAGCGCGCCGGCGTCGTCTTCTTGCTCGGGGTCAGCGTGCCGCGGGGGGACGGCGCTTGCCTCCGTCTTGAACGCGAAGTCGACGTCCGGCGTGCCTTCCGTCGGGGCGTCGAGGGCGTCGATTCGCTCGACGGCCGACGAAGCGCGGCCTCCCACCTGGCCTTGACGGCCCCGCCTCCTCCTCCGTTGGCGGGGGAGAGAACAGAGCGAGCCCGAATGTTGCCCTTCCACCACGCGGGGAAGACGTCGTCGATTCCGCCGCCGGCGGGCGGGTTGTCGGCCGCCATTGTCGTAGTCGCGCGGCGGTGGAAGAAGTATCATGTCGTAGCTGCCGTCGAAGGACATGAACTCAAGAGTCCCGAAACGAAGCACCGTCCCGGGCCGGAGAGGTTGCTGGAGACTGCCCATCTGGAGCTTGACGGGGAGCTGTTCGTCAGCATGCAGCAGGCCCCTACCTGGCGCGCCAACTGTCGGCGTTTCGAGACAGGGGGGTCCCTAAGCCGACGAGTGAGTGTGCTGCGTGCCCCAGCCCAGATGGGTCGAGCGCGTGGGCGAGCGCGAAGGGGGGAGAGGCGAGGTGGCCGGAGTCGAGCGTGAGAGAGGTGGAAGTCCCGCGGCCTTCGTGTTCGTCCCGCGCCCAGGTCGGGTGCGCTTGTAGTAGGGGGGTTACAAGCGTCCACGCGGGTGAGGGAAGCGAGCGGCCCCAAGAGAGCGCCTGTCCCGTCCTCGGTCCCGCGCGGCCAACCTTCCTCTAAGAAGGCCCTGGTCCTCCCTTTTATAGTCGTAAGGAGAGGATCCAGGTGTACAATGGGGGGTGTAGCAGAGTGCTACGTGTCTAGCGGAGGAAGAGCTAGCGCCCTAGGTACATGCCAATGTGGCAGCCGGAGAGATTTGGGCACCCTGCTGGCGTGATGTCGTGGCTGTCGGAGGTGCGGCGGAGCCTGGTGGAGGGACAGCTGTTGGAGCGGTCGAGTCCCTGCTGACGTCGTCCTGCTTCCGTAAGAGAGCTGGGGGCCGCCGTCGTCATAGAGCTTGTGGAGCGCCATCATTGCCCCTCCGACGGAGCTGGCCGGATGGGACGCCGGTCTTGTTCTCCGTGACCCGAGTCGATTCGGGGTAGGATGATGATGGCGCTTCCTGTTGACGTGGCGGTCTGTGCCCTAGGCAGGGCGACGTGGGGGTTCCTCCGAAGTCGAGGTTGAGTCTGCCTTCCGTTGCCGTAGCCGAGCCCGAGCCGTGGGGTCGGGCGAGGCGGAAGTCGTTCGGCCGAGGCCAGGGCGGAGTCCGAGCCCTGGGGTCGGGCGAGGCGGAGTTTCGTCGTCTTCCGGGTCTAAGCCCGAGTCCGAGCCCTAGGGTCGGGCGAGGCGGAGTTTCGTCGTCTTCCGGGTCTTAGCCCGAGTCCGAGCCCTGGGGTCGGGCGAGGCGGAGTTTCGTCGTCTTCCGGGTCTTAGCCCGAGTCCGAGCCCTGGGGTCGGGCGGAGCGGAGTTCGCCGTCTTCCGGGTCTTAGCCCGAGTCCGAGCCCTGGGGTCGGGCGGAGCGGAGTTCGCCGTCTTCCGGGTCTTAGCCCGAGTCCGAGCCCTGGGGTCGGGCGGAGCGGAGTTCGCCGTCTTCCGGGTCTTAGCCCGAGTCCGAGCCCTGGGGTCGGGCGGAGCGGAGTTCGCCGTGGCGCCTTTGGCAAGGCCTGACTGCCTGTCAGACTCACTCTGTCGAGTGGCACTGCAGTCGGAGTGGCGCAGGCGGCGCTGTCCTTCTGTCAGACTGGCTAGTGGAGCGGTGGAGTGACGGCGGTCACTTCGGCTCTGCCGGGGGCGCGTGTCAGGATGAAGGTGTCAGGCCACCTTTGCGTTAAATGCCCCTGCAACTTGGTCAGTCGGTGTGGCGATTTAGTCAGGGTTGCTTCTGAGCGAAGCCAAGGCCTCGGGCGAGCCGGTGATGTGTCCGCCATAAAAAGGGGGCCTCGGGCGAGACGGAAGTCTCTCGAGGTCGGCTGCCCTTGGCCGAGGCTAGGCTCGGGTGAAGCGTGATCGAGTCACTCGTGTGGACTGATCCCTGACTTAATCGTACCCATCAGGCCTTTGCAGCTTTATGCTGATGGGGGTTACCAACTGAGAATTAGGCGTCTTGAGGGTACCCCTAATTATGGTCCCCGACAGCTGCTGACGGCCCTTTGACGAGCGTCTAGGTTCGCCGAGAGTTTGGCACTCGGCAAAGCATTCTTTGCCGAGTGTTTCCCTGTGCCAAGTGTCATGCGCTCGGTAAACGTGGTCACCACCGAGATTAGAACTTTGCCGAGTGCGGCCCTCGGCAAAGACTGCTTTGTCGAGTGCCCGATAAAAAGCACTCGGTAAAGCGCCGAGCACTCGTCAAAGAGCCGGATTCCTGTAGTGTTAGGGGCCACATTTCACTAGTAGTTTTCTTAACTAACCGCTAGTGGAAATGACATTTCTACTAGCGGTTTGCTTAATACAACTGTCAGTGGAAATGAAGTTTCCAGTGGCGGTTTTCTTTTATTAGGCCGTCAGTGCTAGTTTTCCCACACTTTTTCAAATTTGAATTTTACATATATTTACACACACAAATATATATATATATTGAAAGCAACATGGAATTAAAATCTATCAACATTTATATGCATCAAAGTCTTGTGTTTACAACCATCACACATTCTATACATCAAAGTGTTCACCTAAGCTCTAATAACTATCTCGGCTAAGATATAGTCTAATAATTTATATGAGTATTATAAACTCTAGCCTAGCTAATGTACAGGTAGGATCGTGATATTTCCCTTCAACGGGAATGGCCTCTTTTAATATGAATGTGCATAGGTCCTCAACTTTAGTTACACTAAAACGAGTTTTTTTGGAGAAGTCAATTGTATCCTTGAAAGATATATATGAAGTTGTTTTGTTTACATGTTGTTATGAAAACTTAATAAAAAATAGTACAGCATATATATAATTAAAAAAAATAGTAAGTTGTATTGATTCTAGCTAAGGACACACATAACAGAAGGATCATGTACCTCCATAGGTTAGTGAAGAATTACATCATGTTCATACTAAAATATTATATTCTATGGTTGAGGTGATCATGTACCTCCAAAATATCATGTCCTTGCAGTTGTTGTCGCGATGTCCAGAGATGAACCCCGCACGTTCATTGTTCACGTGCAGTCGCATAAGAGCCACATGTTCGGTACGATCGACGATCGAACGACATGGTACAAGACGTTCCTGCCAGAGGATGACTAGCTCATCCATTCGTGCCACCACGTCGCGAGCGGCTTCGCTTCTCGGCTAATGAAGTAGGAGCTCGGTGTGTTGTCTGCCATGCTCGGGGTTCATCTTGATGTCGAACCAGGTATACGAGCTGCTGATGATGCACACTTCGCAATTCCTTAGGCTGAAGTTGCCACACAGTAGGAGGAACTTCACCTCCAAGTTCGGTGAGGTCATCATCATCGGTGTGCTTGATAGCGGCGTATATCCTTTCCACCCCTCTTCAGGGCATGTTCGTTTCCATCCTAATCCATATTGATTGGAGGGATTGGGTAGATTTAAATCCCTAGTAAGTCAAATTCCCTCTCAATTCATATTAATCCCCTCCAATCCTTATTGATTACAAATAACTGACAAGTCCTCAGCGGGAACGACATGCCACCGCCGACCAAGTGAAGCACAACTACAGCTACAATGCCTCGACGTGCAACAATAAGCTCATTGTCGTATGTTCCCTGCTCGACCCTGTGTTTGGATGGACCAGTACTAGTGAATTGTTATGGAAAAATTAGTCAGTTAAATATTGACCAACTAGAAGTTAGCCCTTGCCTATTTATATCTATCATGGTTTCATTACCACAACAAGTAAATTTGTTGGTTAGAAAAGGTTTAGCGGGTTGTTGTCCTGTTGGCTTTGCTCTAGTGAGCCTAAGAAAAATAAGGTTTAGGTTAGTTTAGAGAGAATTCCTGTGTCCAATATAGTGTTGATGTCTTCGTTACTTTTTGAGTGTTACAAAGTGCGGCGCTTGGCTCTCATGCTTGTGTGGGAAGTGTACAAACTAAGTTCATCTGCCTCTGCTGTTTAGCCCACGTCCCTTTATATATCTTGGGGAATGAGCATCCATTGTTACATGAAGATTTTGATGGAGCTTGTCATTTCTATCTTTAGACATATAGTCCTTTTGTTATGTCACCGCGTGTGCGTATGCTTTTTCATCCTCGAACCGATTAGGCCATGGGGGTGGTTGAATCTTGCAGGCATCCTAAGCCTTGTCGCTGGGTACGCTTCCATATGAGCAGTTCACCTTGAGTCCTCTTTGCCTCCATCATATACATTCTTATTGACTTTCTTTTTACCTTAGGCTTATGTTCCTCTTTCCGGGTCAGTATAGTTGAAAGTGCATTCATCCCTTTTGTTAGTTTTGGTGATTTGGATAACAACACATTTAAAGGTCTAACGAGTTTGCTAAGTGTTGAACAGGAAATTCAGTATGATGAACATACTTGAACAGTCTATAATGATCAGTGAACAAAGATTCAACATAAGGTTAAATAATCAGTGAGACAATGCAAATGGATATAATATGATCTCTATATTGGTTTGAATATATGGACAATACCTTAGAAATCACTACATACATATGATCAGAATAGAGGATGAAGTGATTAAGAGGATTGGTCAAGCCAAAGTGAATAAGATATGAGGAATCATGAATTGGCTTGACCATATTACTATCTGTCCATATATGCTTCTATGAGAATCAAACTAGAGCTTGATTGATCTTAACAGTTATATCTAGAAGACATTCAAGCATGGTTCACAATATTGAAGAAATGATTCTCTCAATGGATGCTCAATATGATGTGACTCAAGAATGGCTTGATAGGGTGAATATAGCAAGGAAAGGGCTTCGAGGAACTAAGCGAAGGTGAAGGCCAAGCGACGGCTTGTAGACTGAGGTACCATGGTGAAGCGTCCCGATCCTTTGGGACTCAAATATGATACAATTACTAGTCCAGGAGGCTAGTAAACACAATCATTTCTTCAAATAGTACAGAGTCTCAAATAATAGTTATTACAATACCAAAATGCAAGCTCTAGCGAGCCTGGAAACATAGCATAGTGGAAGAACATCTAGCCCAAGCCACAGACAAACTGGGTGCAGACACAACCCCCTTCTAGTCGAACATAGCAGAAAGTAAGTCTTCAGTAGCTGAAAACATAAATAAATCTGGGTGAATAATTTACATATTCCGCAAGCCCATCCCACACGTAAAGAGAGGGAGACCTATATGGTACATGCTTGATATGATGGAGTTGAAGTCACTCATTTATTTTTCAGAGAAAGGCGATAATTTGATGTTTTACCCAAAAAGAGAGGAGTAGCACATTTTCACACTCAACCACCACTGAGCTTCCCGCTCCCGTGGCATTGCTTTTATTTCCAAAATCACCCACACACTTTCCCTTTTTACGAAGACCAAAAACACTAATTGTCATACCACACCAAACTCATCCATACCAGTGGACACGGAATATTCGAATAGGTTTCAAACTATGCGCAGAGGGGTACACTTTACCCACTAGTCCGGCTCTGCGATCTCATTGTCATGAGATCCGACACCGAAGCTCTTTCCTTCCTTGCACGTCCTTACCTTAACGATTATACCGGAAGGAACAAGGCCACCACCATGCCCAAACCGGACAAAACATTCCCCTTCCTTATCCTCCCGGTGCTCCCCAGCCGTCATAACCCTAGGGTTTGGACCGTGCAAGTTCAGATTGAGTGACTGCCCATACAGTCTCAAGTGGTTGTACTTGTCATGAGTACATGTAGTGAAGGATGACAAACCGGTCCTTATATGAGGGGACAATCCTTCATGCTCACACCTAACCCGGCTGAGCCAACACCTTAGGCCCTCCCCTAAACCAGGGAGTCCCTGATCATCCCTCTTAGTTGGTGATAAGGGTGAATACCCTTCATCATACACTTTTTAAAACATTACTCTTTTTAGGAAAACCATTGTCTCAACCCACATTTTTGTACCCAAAAGTTATTCTTTAATGCAGGCTATCACTCGGCTCACAATGCATAGAACCCAACCCATATCCCGCCTTAGGTAGTGGTAGAAAGAGTAGGTAATTTATGCATCAATGGTAGAATGGACTTGCCTTCGTCGAAGCTCTCTTGGCACGAAAGCTCTATTTCCAAGAGGTCGGGCTCCTGCCCTTCTTCTGGAGCTACGTTTTCCGGAGGGTCAGACCCCTCTTCGCCTTGCAAAAACAGGCAATAAACAATACATCAAACATGGTTGGCTAATAAAGTGTGTCAAGTTTCTAAGCATCATTATTTTGTGACTTATAGGGTGCTTGGACTATTTTTGGTACATAAAATATAAACATGTGTATATATGTTTGAAAATGGGAGAGAAAAGAAAAAGAAAAGGATTTCTTGGTTAAACGGGACGGGGGGATTTTGGCCCAGCTGAGCGCGCGCGGTCGCGCGGGCAGCCGGCCCATCTCGGCTCGGTTCTGGGCCAGGGGGGACGGCGGTCCACCCACGGGGAGGAGGAATCATCCGTCGGTGGCCCAGTTCTGGGTGGTCGGGGTGGTGGCATATCACGAGCAGGGGTAGGGGGTCACAATGGTGGGAGAATTTTGCCGATGTGGTTCGGAAAGGGCCAACCACGGCGAAGTGGCGGGGCTCAAATGGCGGTGAGGTCGTCGGCGAGGCCTTGGGGTGTGACTGGGGGGGATGCAGTGTTCCGTGCTTGCGACAAAGTGGTGAAACCAGTGAGCTAGTTTAATTTGGCATTAGTCCATCGGAGAGGGGAGGGAGAACTCACCAGAGCGGGGGGATGGGCGGCGGCGCCGACTTGATTGAGCTCGGGGGGAGAGGAGAGTGGCTAAGGCCGGGGCGAGGAGGTGAGGGGCTCGGGACGACCCATTTATAAGCGTCCGGGGAAGAGGGGGAGCGGGGATGGCGGACACCGGCGAGGTGTGCCGCGATGGTGATTATGGCACACGGCGCCGAGGACAAGACGGCTCAGGGCTGGTTGTCGTGCGGAGGTGTGAGCATATTGGGTGAGGACGGAGCAGTGCCTAACTCCACTGGCGCAGATGTGATGGTGGAGCAGGGGAGGACGGTGGCCGTCGGGGAACACATCGATGCTGTGCACGGTGAGGGAGAGAGAGCTGACATCCGGGCCCCACTGGCAGAGGGAGAGCGGGCGCGAGAGAGGAAGCGGCTGATGAGTGGGGCCAAGCGGTCAGCGAGGGAGGGGGAGCGCAGCGCGGGCAAGCGCGCTGGTGGGCCGGAGTGGTCCAAGAGTGGAGGGGGAAACGTGGGCGCGCACGAGAGAGGAAAAGTATTGTCCAAAATCGGCCTAGCCGAGAGGGGGGAGGGTTTTCCCTTTTTCTCTTTTTTTCTTTTTCTACTTTTTCTTAATTCCTTTTCTCCTTTATACAAATATTCCTTTATATTTCCTAGGTGCCAAAATGAAATTCTATGTGTGAAGTGCTACTAGAAATCATGGTGTATGCATATGATGAATGAAATGCTTATGAGATGAGGTCTTAAGAGAAATAATGGGGGGTTAGGAGTTTAGGGTTTCTAACCTCGGAACCAAAAACTAGGATGTTACAGACCTACCCCACTTAAAAGAATCTCGCCCTCGAGATTCAGGCTGGGCTTGAGAAAAGGCAAGGGTACTCCCTTCTCAATGAGTCCTCACTTTCCCAGGTAGCCTCCTCTTCTCCTTCTCTGCTCCACTGGACTTTACAGAGCTTTACCTTTGAGTTTCGGGTCTTTCAAACGGCTGAATCAAGAATCTTCACTGGCTTTTCTCGGTACTATAGATCTTTCTGAATCTGAACTGACTCTTATGCGATGTGACTCTCTGGTACTTTGAAGCATTTCCGGAGCTGGGATACATGAAATTCATTGTGGATGTCTGACATGGATTCTAGCAACTGAAGGTGGCAAGCTGCTGACCCTATTCTGCCATTGATTGGATAGGGGTCGACGAATCGCGGAGCTAGCTTCCCATTTTCTTGAAATCTTTTGACTCCACGCATTGGGGAGACTTGGAGGTAAACAAAATCACCTTCCTTGAAACTGAGTTCTCTTCTCCTGTTGTCTGCATAACTCTTTTGCCGACTCTGGCCTTCGAGTAGTCTCTTGCGGATCAAGGCAACTTTCTCTTCTGCCTCTTTGATGAAGGCAAGCCCTTCTAGGGTCTTTTCTCCCATCTTGATGCTGGCCTAGTAACTGTTGCTATACGAGAATTCTGCATACGGCAAACTGGAGTCCCAATCTCTGTCGAAGTTCAGCACACAGGCTCTCAACAAATCTTCAAGGTCTTTTTTGACTCTTTATGTCTGTCCATTTAACTGGGGGTGGTAGGCGGTGCTGAAATCTAGCTTGGTGCCCATAGCTTGCTGAAGACTCAACCAAAACTTTGAGGTGAACTGCGTTCCTCTATCTGATACCATTCTTCGCGGAATGCCATGGAGTCTGACTATTTCTTTGAGGTATATCCAGGCGAGGGTGGCTCCTTCGAAGATAGTCTTTACTGGTATGAAGTGAGCTACCTTGGTAAGACGGTCAATTATGACCCAGATAGAATCGTTCCCATTTTGGGTTCGGGGCAGTCCGATCACGAAATCCATGCCTATTTCTTCCCACTTCCATTTGGGCACCTCAAGCGTCCCCAATCCTCTAGGACTCAAATGTGATACAATTACTAGTCCTAGGAGGCTAGTAAACACATTTATACATCAGATGATTCCAGATCTGCTTAAATGAGACCAACCTATAAAGGTGGCGATCAACTTTAAGAGTTGGTCCACAACTCGGGACATATCATCAGAGTGGGGCTGAAGTAGCCCGATATACGCAGCAAAGCAAATCAGCGGTCCAACAACCACAGGCAAGGTTGGAAACAATCATAACTCTTACTCGATCTCTTTTTTCTGAAAAACAACAAATAAGCAAGGGTGAGTACAAACGTACTCAGCATCCCACCTTCACCCGCGGAATGGGGAAATCAGATATAATGCATGGAATATGTGGAGCTCAGGATATTTTGCAGAAACAACAACATTTTATGCAGGGTTGTTTTGTAAACATTTTGTATTTTTCAAAGCGCATCCTCTCCCAAAGGAGCAGGAAGTTTTTCAATATTAGAACAAAATCCCCTGGACTAAACCATCTAGGTATCTCAGCAGTTTCCCACTGGTTTTCATTTTCAAAAGCAGCTACTGGACTTCCCGTCCACCATAGCTCATGGCTCAACCGCCAGACCTTTTAAAAACCACTTTTCTCAAATGCACCTTTTTTTAAAACAAAACCAAAACACTAATTGCCATACCACACCAGACTCGTCCATTCCTGTAGACACAGACTATTCGAATAGGTTTGAACTCTGCGCAGAGGGGTACACTTTACCCACTAGTCCGGCTCTGCGATCTCATGGCCAATGAGATCCGAATCCGAATCTCTTTCCTTCCTCGCACGTCCTAACCTTAACGGTTATACCGGAAGGAGTCAGGCCACCGTCATGTCCAAACCGGACAAAACATTCCCCCTCCTTATCCTCCTGGTGCTCCCCAGCCTTCATAACCCTGGGGTTGGACCGTACGAGTTCAGATTGAGTGACTGTCCATACAGTCTTGAGTGGTTGTACTTATCATGAGTACCGGTAGTGAAGGATGACAAACCGGTCCTTATATGAGGGGACAATCCTTCTGCTCACGCCTAAACCAGCTGAGCCATCACCTTAGGCCCTCCCCTAAACCAGGGAGTCCCTGATCATCCCTACTCAAAGGTGATAAGGGTGAAAACCCTTCATCATACACATTTTGAAAAGCATTTTCTTTTGAAAACTCACACCTTTTCTCAAATCATTTGGAACAAATATATCATGGATTGATTGCGGCAAGCGGCTAGGTGGCCATAATAACTTGTCTCAAAATCATATCATGCATAAAATAACTGGCTGAGGGTTGTGGATGAAAAATCATAGGTATTTATGCATCAAAGGGATCTAGTGAGCTTGCCGTGCTTATCCGGCGAAGGGGGAAGGGGAGCTCGCGGAACTGGCTTCTGGCTCCACCGCCTGGCGTAGACTTGCAAATCTGGCCTCCACGAGACGGCACGAACGCTCTGATAACTATGCAACATGAACAAGCAAACATACAAACCAGCAAGTATACCAACAAATATTTAGTATAGTGGTCAGAATAGTGATATATGGATGGGTAGAGTCTTGAGCAGAATCTGTGTCATGTGGTGTTAAGATACTACTAGTGGTGGAGCGGAGGTGCTTACCAGGAGGGTGGACTGGAGGTGAAGTGGCACTATGCATGTAGCCGGCAGAGCGGAGTGACTGAGTGGGTGGGGTGTTTGCCTTGGCTGAGGGTGTTGAGTGTGTGTGGAGAGGGAGAGGGTAGCTGGGTGTATTTATAGCTGGGTGTATGTGGTGTAGCACAATGAAGTTCACTGTTGGTGAGAATAGTGATGAATGAATCGTCTGACTTAGTATGAACAGTAGAGTTATAGGCAGAATATGGGACAATAGTATTTTGGGAGTTTTCTGGAATATGAACCATGCTTAAGGGATGACATGGTTGGATAGGGAATAGTTTGATAAGAATTTAGAAACAAGAATTATTAGAATTTGAGTTTGGAAGCCTGATTCAATGGAATCTCAAAGTTAAGCATGCTCAACTTGGAGAAACCTAGGATGGTTGACCAGATGGGAAGTTCCCTATTGGAAGGAAAATCACAGTCACCGGAGTTCGTATGACTGGAATATGGGTCTGACTCGTCTTAAGTGGACTAGACAACATGATGGATGAGTAGTTGAAATTTAGGGTGATCGGATGATCGATGAATAGTAACGATGAATATTAACGATGAATAGCGACGATGAAAAAGGCACCATAGGTGTCATCGATGAATAGTAATGATGATGAATAGTAACAATGAATAGTAACGATGATGAATAGCGTCGGTGAATAGTAACGATGGTGAATAGTGTCGATGAATAGTAACGGTGAATAGTGATGGCGAATAGTCGTATGAACGAACGACAAACGATGAATAGGAACTATGAACGAACGGACGAACGATCGAATGATCGGACGAACGAACGATCGGAATTTCGGCAGCATAACGGCAGAACACATATTATCTGGACGAACGATGAATAGGGACTATGAACGAACAATGAACGATGAATAGGAACTATGAACGAACGATGAACGATCGAATGATCGAACGAACGAACGATCGGAATTTCGGCATCATAACAGCTGAACAAAGATTATTTGGATGAACGAATGGACGAACGATCGGACGAACGGACGAACGAACCATGAACGATTGGACGAACGATCGAACGATCGGACTTACGAACGAACAATTTAAGAACAGGTGGACAAACGATCGAAGAACGACCGAACGATCCTTGTGCTTGTGTGGAACATGGAGTGGGTGTGTGTGGGGGGGCGGGGGGAAGAGAGTTGCCATGAAATGGCTTGGGGTGGGATGAGAGGAGTCCCTTGCCCTCTATTTATAACCATGGTGGGGGATTAGGGGGAGGGATGAGAGGGTTAGTGGGAGGATGAGAGGATTAGTGGGAGATTAGCATGTATTTGTCTTGTATAAGTGAGATTTGCTTGTAGAGCTCACCGTATGACACTGGAGGCATACGTATACGTATGAGCATGAGGAAAGTTATGAAGAAAATATTTATAGGGACTTGAAAAATGATTCTGAAGGTATTTCTCAAGAGGAAAATACTTGGAGATATATCAGTGGAATATTTGAGTAGTATTTCTGGAAAGAACTTGAAGGGGATCACTAGGGAAATATCTGGGCAGTATTTCTGGAAGAATTTGAGGGGGATCACTAGAGAAATATCTGCAGTATTTCTGAAAAGAAATTGAGGGTGATCACTGGGGAAATATTTGTAGGATATTTGAGGAGGATTTTGGAGAGAATATAGACCACTATATATATATTATTTGTTGATATCAACTCGCAAACAAACATTTTGAAATTAAATTTGAAATTCATTTTGAATTTAGAGCGAGTTTGAGAAAATTTCAAGATTTGATTTTTTTGGATGCTACAAATTTACCCCACTTAAAAGGAATCTCGTCCTCGAGATTCGGCTTAGAAGGGTTATGGGTATAGATTTACTTCAGCTACATATCTTCACTTTGCAACTCTTCGAGGAGATGGAACTTCAACAAGATTGGGCCTTGAGGAGCATCTGGTTGCTGATTGCAAACGCTGATTCTGGCTACTCAAAGATCATCTTCAAGCTTCTTGCTTTCGCTTGGCAGCTAGCTTATTGAGGAAGCATTGATGCCAACACGCAAACCTTTCTCTTGTGAACTCCCACATGAATTCCTTCCTTGATTGGTCTTCTGGTGCTTCATCAACAAAACTTGGGTGACCACTTCTCATCTAGAAACTTATATGCTTTGATGATCTGGTCCTCCACAAGCTTGCTACAGGCCTTCTTCTTTTTTCTCCATAGCAGGAACCTTACTGGAACACTACCCCACTTAAAAAGAATGAGGGTAGAACTCTTAATTCTTGGGGATTTGAACTCCTTGAAGTACCTCATAACAAGGGTGTTACGGGGCCTTCTTCTGATGTTGCTGCTTGAGCAGGCTGCGGAGAAATGACTGACACAGGGTTGATTCTGGGACAACCTTCTTCTCATCTTCTCTTCACTATCTTCTTTTCACTATTTTTCCTTTTCTCACTGACCCTTTCTTTCTCTTTGCTCTTCCCACTAGAGAATTCTATCAAAGAGTATTACCATCATACAGAGGAGGAAACCAAAGACTCATGTACAACAGTCTTCAACCCAAGAATCACCAAGCATTGTGATCTTAGGGGCGGGGGAGTGGAAAATGGAGTTGTTTGTGATTTGGCAGAGGGGATTTATCTGGAGTGTGCTTTGCTTTGAGCGAGATGGGAGTTGAGGGAGCTGGTGGGGGGGGGGGGGGTTTATCGGCGAGCAGGGGTGCTCAGGGGGGTGTGGAGTGGTAGTGATGGAGCAGGTGACACAAGGCAATAGACGTGATAAGGGGAGGATGGTGTTGCTGGCGGTAATGGCGGTGGGTGGGTGCGCTGCAAAGGGGAATTAGGGCGGTGGTAGTGCGCATGGAGGCAGGCACGCGTTCGGGGGGCACAGGTGAGTGGTGGGGTCAATGACCCTGATGTTCGTGGTATCTGGTTCCAAGAATCTTTGCCTCTCTGTATGGTAATAACTCCTTTTGTCCTCTTTTCCTGTTTTGTTTGACTCAGGGGCAGTGCTTTGATTCTCACGGTCGGTCCTTTTGACTGAGCGGCTGGACTGGTTTCTTCTGTAGCTTACTCGAGGCTTCAAGGGTAAGCTTCCCGGTATCTTCTTGGGTAAGGTGCTTTTCTCTTGAGATGGGTTAAGATGAGAATGGAAGCATAAGGTGAGGATTAGCTCTAATTTGTGATCTATGTTTTTAGAGAAAACCTTTTCTTAAAAAGAAAGAGAACACACAAGATCAACAATGATAAGCACAAACAAATCAAATGTTTTGAATAAGGGAAGAATAGAGTTTTTCCAAAGCACGGACTACTCAGATTCAGGGGCTAAGCATAACTACTATTGCTTGGCTCCGGAATTGAGAACTATGCTAAATGCAACTTATGAGCACTAACGTTAAAGCATCACATATGCACTCAAAAGGGGAGAAAACATCAATCGAAATTCATTTTGAAATGCCCTAGGGGGCCACACAATTAGAGTTTTGCAAAACACGAGGCTACACGATTACCTCTCATACATGCAGGGCTCTAGCCAAAGTGAAGAAAAACTTCACTACCCAATGCATGCAGAGGACTGGGCATACTAACTCAGATTTGGCAGCTTCTCTTCTGGCAAGGCTGGCGCACAACTTCAATCTAAGACATCTCCTGGATGGGTCAAGAGGGAGCTGATGTTGATGACTTCTTCTGGCGGCGACTGAGATGGCAACACGGGGTCGAACTCTTCTTCAAGCGGGACTGGCTCTTGTAGCTCCTCAGAGGGCGGCGGTGCTGGCGGGGTGCTTGCAGCTTCTTCTTTGATCTCAAGGGATGGTGCTGGAATCTTCTTCATGGTGAGGGGCTCAAACAACTCCGGCAGGGGATCTTGGGAGGACTCGGGGTGCTCTTGCTTATCCATAGCCTGAGGGAAGACTGGAATTCCTTCCAAGACTATGGCTCCTTCCGGGAGTTCCCAAGCCTTCTTCTCTCCTCTGATAGAGACCGGGTGACCTTCAAGAATCTAGGGATCTTCAGCTCTCATGGGTTGAACTGGGTTGGATGGAGCGGGCTCTTGGATCCGCAGGGCTCTACGTTGGTTGTGGGTTACCATGTAGGCCTCTATCAGCTTCTGGACGTGCTCATCATTGGCTTGCTTCAGGGCTTCAACTGCAATGACTTCACGACTTTCCAATGTAGTTGCACGGGCTTGAGCTGTGGTGAGATCCACATGGAGCTGACGGTTGCGCTTCTCTGCATCTTCTGCTCGGGCAATCATCTGACGGTGGTGCCGAGCCAAGAAATCATACTGCGCATCCAGGGTGAGCAGGTATGCAGTGGGGTACACGACTGTGGGGTCGTCCTCAAGCAGTTGCTGTCCTTCCAATGCACGCATCCTAGCCATCCAAACAGGATCTGTCTCTCTGAAAGGGTGGAAAGAATCTGAGCGGGGTGTCGGCCACTTCTTCTTCATAAATTTGACATAGGGCCCTCAATGCCTTGCGAGCGACGACTTGACAGGTGTCTTTGAATCTGTGTCCCGCAGCAGTGACACTCCATTCCACATGGTGCGGACTGGATCCAATGTATACAGTCATGACACACTTCTCTGTGCCATGCTCGACGAATTCACGACCATCATATTCTGGCTGGCTCCTGATTCCGAGGCGAACTGTGCATGCTCTCAGCAACTTGGGGAAACCATCTTCATTCTGGCACAAGCTGGTTTGGCAACGGACCACCATCTGACTTCTAAGAGAAGGAAAGGGGAAAACATTTTTGAAATGAAGGGATGAGAGCAAGATTTTTTTTAAGAAAATAGTTTTGACTCAAAAACTTTTGGATCAAGGCTAAGGGTTACGTCCTGCGGCCAACCTAACAGCTCTGATACCACCTAAAGCATCCCCAATCCTCTGGGACTCAAATGTGATACAATTACTAGTCCCAGGAGGCTAGTAAACACATTTATACAACAGATGATTCCAGATCTGCTTAAATGAGACCAACCTATAAAGGTGGCGATCAACTTTAAGAGTTGGTCCACAACTCGGGACATATCATCAGAGTGGGGCTGAAGCAGCCCGATATACACAGCGAAGCAAATCAGCGGTCCAACAGCCACAGGCAAGGTTGGGAACAGTCGTAACTCTTACCCGATCTCCTTTTTCTGAAAAACAACAAATAAGCAAGGGTGATGTAACACCCTGAATTTGGGGGTATAAAATTTCTTTGCTCATATTCACAAATTCAGGTGTTACTTCTCTTTTCTCATCCTTCCCCAATCTTCTCTTTCTCATTTCTATAGAAGAAGAGAGGTTATTTTATTTGTAATTTTAGTCTATTAGCTCAAACTCCAAGGGAGTGTGAATTGTTGCATCTTGTTGAACCCTAGATTTCACTTTTGTTTGGTGCATAATTCTTAGAAAGTCTAATTTGAATTGGTGGCTTATTTGGATTTGAATCAAATAGAGAAAATAAAAAGAAAAGGGAAAACAAATTCCAGAATAAAAGAAAAAGGAAAAGAAGCCCGCTTCCCCCGCCCCCTCGGCCTTTCGGCCCACTAGGCCCATCCCGCGCGCGCGCTCTTCCCCCCCTTTCTCTCTCTGCCCTGGTGGGCCCGCCCGTCAGCGCGGCCGCCTTCTCCGCGCCCGCGCCCGCTTTCCCCTCTCTCTCTGCTCGCGGGCCCGGGCTGTCAGCCCCGTCATCCTCGCGTAACCGCCGCCCGAGCTGCGCGCTGCCGCGGACTCCGCGCCCACGTCGCGCGTGGAGCTCGCAACCGCCCCGCCCCCGGCCACTTGAGCCCAGAACCCCACTCGCCCTCTCCCCCTCCCTCATTTGCGCACCTGCCGACCCCTCTCTCTCCTCCCCGGCGCCGTGCACACGCCAGAGCGCCGCCGCCGTTAAACCGCCGCCGCCCGAGCCCGTTCTTCCGTCGCCGTTGGAGCTCCGCCGTGCCCTCTGCCACGGTGAGCTCCGCCCCGACGTCCGCAACCCGGGACGCACTCCAATTTCCCCTCCCCCTCCCTATTTCCCTCTGCCCGCGCTCACGCGCCGTCCTCCGTGCAGCCGCGGAGGTCCGCCGCCGTCGACCCGGGCCGCCGTCGCGCCATTGCCGCCACCGAGGAGTCCCCGGAGCCCGCCTTGAGGTAAGGAACCTCTCCCGCCCCCTCCCGACCTTTGTTTTGCTCTCTGTTGCGCTTAATTCCTCGCCGGAGTTGATTAACGCCGCCGCCGAGCCGCTTCGCCGTGAACCGCCCCCCTCCGGTGCCCCTGTCCCGACCTAGCCCCCGCCAGAGGATTCCCCGCGCCTTCCCCAACTTCCCAGGCCACTCCGATCGCCCTAAGGACCCGCAGAGCCCCCGCGCCCTCGTCTCCGGCGAGCTTCTCCACCGCAGGTGCGGCCGCCGCCGTCTCTGCTGGCTGGAGAAGGGGACAGAGGCCGGCCACCCGATCCCCGCCGTCCATCCCAGATCGGGCGACCCTGATTTAAATAGCCCGAGCCCAATCCTGGCTGCCCACCGGAGATCCAACGGCCCAAGGCCGCTTCCCCCGCGCCCGCTCTGCCCGCCTGGCCCGCCTGTCAGCCGCCCGCGCCCGCGCTGCCTGCCTGGCCCGCCTGTCAGCCCGCCGCCCCGCGCTGCCCGCCCGGCCCCGCCTGTCAGCCGCTCAGGCCGCCGCGCGCTCGCGCGCTCGCCCGCGGATCTAATCCTGCGCGTTGATCTGAGATCCGACGGCCATAGGAGCCCGATACCCCTTCGCCCGCGCGTTTTCTTAAAGAGACCCCCGGTTTTCTGAAATTTAACCCGCCGTCCCTGGATTCTCAAAGTTAGGTCCTCGGACCTTTTATTTAATTCAAAATAGGTATTTAGGGCATATTTTTAATCCCTAAACTTGTAAAATTCATAACTTTATCATATGAACTCCAAATTAAGTGCTTCAAATTGCAAAATGCTCATAGTATTTTTGTCTACCTATTTAACCAATGTTTCCCTGCTGTTTTTATGTCCCAACTAATAGTTGATCATTAGGATAAGATTAAGGTTATTGGAACCCTATTTGAGATAAATTGAAGATAGTAGACTTTAATAAAAGTTGGAGCACCTAAGTTTATGGACTTAAGCACCTAAGTTTAGGAACTTAAAATTATGTAATGATTTAACCCCACCACTGACTTAAACCTGATTAGTGGATAATGAACCACTTTGTATAGTCCTCTACCCTAGACCTAGGGAATACCAGAGTACCAATCCCTTTTCTATTATGAACTTGTGATCTCTCTGCTGCATATGTTTGGTATATTGCTTTTGTTTGTTATTTCCCAAGTGCATAGTGTGAATGATTACTTTACGTAGACAACGAGCAGTCTGTGTTTCCCGAGGAAGTTGCAGAGGAAGTCCCTGATCAGCAGTTTGGTGAAGGCAAGTGTCCTCTGTCCCATTATGTCCTATTCATTTATAACTTACTACCCCGCATTACGTACTTGAAACCTAAGGATTGACTAGCTTTACACTTTACTTTATCCTTGATGACCTTATGGGCTGTTATGGTTAGCACTCTGCTATTGCCTTAACTTAATCAATGAACATGATGTGACTATTTATGATACTGTTATCCTGATGATGTTGATGATCTGGTGATACTCTAGGGGGCTCAGGCTGTTTCCTGAGTACCTCTCCGTAAGGACCTGTTCGTTGAGAGACCACCCGGGATAACAGTGCAACCATGAGGGTGAAATGGGATGCCCTTAGCTAATTAATTAGAGGAACTAGAGGTGTAGTTGCTTAGCCGTCGTGCCGTCAATGGGGTCCAGGCATAGTGCTTGCTCTGCCGAGGCTGAGTGCCGAGGTTCTTTTGTTTTGCTTTTTGGTTAGTCACTCTCCTGCGGGGAGGGGTACTGTGTTTATCAAACTGGAGAAACCTAACGGGCAGCTATGATCTCTAGGGAATCTTTGTAAAAGCTACGTAGTGATGCCCTGCCGGACCACCTAGGTAGTGGTTAATGGGGATTAGCTCTCCCCGGGTAGAAAGGGAATCATGACTCATGGGTAAAGTGTGCAACCTCTGCAGAGGGTAGTGAAACTGATATATCAGTCGTGCTCACGGTTAAGAGCAGCCTTGGGATCCTCTTTGATTAGAGATACAGATGGTTCGAGATACAAGGATTATGTTATGGTTTTGGTTCGGCTATGATGATGTTGCTCCTCGATGAGGAAATGGCTTACGGGTTGGTTATTACTAAAACCTGGCTTCCACTAATAATAAATACTTGACCAAGTAAAAGCAACTGCTTTGACCTTAACCCCACATAAAGCTAGTCCACCTCAGCCAAACGGGACATTTGCTGAGTACGTTGATGTGTACTCACCCTTGCTTTACCACAAAACACCAGGTTGTCCGCATTGCAACCACTGCTCAGGAGAAGGTGAAGCCGTGGAAGGAGACTTCCAGGAGTTCCAAGACTACGACGAATTCTAGGTGTGGGTTGGCGGCAACCCCCAGTCAGCTGCCTGTGAAGGCCTTATCTTTACTGTGTTCTGCTAGTACTTTGATTTACCTGTTAAGACGATGACTATGTGGATGTCTATGACTCTGTGATGTAAGAAGTTAATACTCTTTTATGTTATTATTCGAGCACTGTGCAATGATGTTCATTTATGTAATCGCTGTGTACGTGAGTTCTGATCCTGGCACGTACATAGTTCGCATTCGGTTTGCCTTCCAAAACCGGGTGTGACAGGTGAGTACAAACGTACTCAGCAGCCCACCTTCACCCGCGGAATGGGGAAATCAGATATAATGCATGGAATATGTGTAGCTCAGGATATTTTGCAGAAACAACAATATTTTATGCAGGGTTGTTTTGTAAACATTTTGTATTTTTCAAAGCGCATCCTCTCCCAAAGGAGCAGGAAGTTTTTCAATATTAGAACAAAATCCCCTAGACTAAACCATCTAGGTATCTCAGCAGTTTCCCACTGGTTTTCATTTTCAAAAGCAGCTACTGGACTTCCCGTCCACCATAGCTCACGGCTCAACCGCCAGACCTTTTAAAAACCACTTTTTTCAAATGCACCTTTTTTGAAAACAAAACCAAATCACTAATTGCCATACCACACCAGACTCGTCCATTCCTGTGGACACAGACTATTCGAATAGGCTTGAACTCTGCGCAGAGGGGTACACTTTACCCACTAGTCCGGCTCTGCGATCTCATGGCCAATGAGATCCAAATCCGAATCCCTTTCCTTCCTCGCACGTCCTAACCTTAACGGTTATACCGGAAGGAGTCAGGCCACCGTCATGTCCAAACCGGACAAAACATTCCCCCTCCTTATCCTTCTGGTGCTCCCCAGCCTTCATAACCCTGGGGTTGGACCGTACGAGTTCAGATTGAGTGACTGCCCATACAGTCTCGAGTGGTTGTACTTATCATGAGTACAGGTAGTGAAGGATGACAAACCGATCCTTATATGAGGGGACAATCCTTCTGCTCACGCCTAAACCAGCTGAGCCATCACCTTAGGCCCTCCCCTAAACCAGGGAGTCCCTGATCATCCCTACTCAAAGGTGATAAGGGTGAAAACCCTTCATCATACACATTTTGAAAAGCATTTTCTTTTGAAAACTCACACCTTTTCTCAAATCATTTGGAACAAATATATCAAGGATTGATTGCGGCAAGCGGCTAGGTGGCCATAATAACTTGTCTCAAAATCATATCATGCATAAAATAACAGGCTGAGGGTTGTGGTTGAAAAATCATAGGTAATTTATGCATCAAAGGGATCTAGTAAGCTTGTCGTGCTTATCCGGCGAAGGGGGAAGGGGAGCTGGCGGAACTGGCTTCTGGCTCCACCACCTGGCGTAGACTTGCAGATCTGGCCTCCACGAGACGGCACAAACGCTCCGATAACTATGCAACATGAACAAGCAAACATACAAACCAGCAAGTATACCAACAAATATTTAGTATAGTGGTCAGAATAGTGATATATGGATGGGTAGAGTCTTGAGCAGAATTTGTGTCATGTGGTGTTAAGATACTACTAGTGGTGGAGCGGAGGTGCTTACTAGGAGGGTGGACTGGAGGCGAAGTGACACTATACATGTAGCCGGCAGAGCGGAGTGACTGAGTGGGTAGGGTGTTTGCCTTGGCTGAGGGTGTTGAGTGTGTGTGGAGAGGGAGAGGGTAGCTGGGTGTATGTGGTGTAGCACAATGAAGTTCACTGTTGGTGAGAATAGTGACGAATGAATTGTCTGACTTAGTATGAACAGTAGAGTTATAGGCAGAATATGGGACAATAGTATTTTGGGAGTTTTCTGGAATATGAACCATGCTTAAGGGATGACATGGTTGGATAGGGAATAGTTTGATAAGAATTTAGAAACAAGAATTATTGGAATTTGAGTTTGGAAGCCTGGTTCAAAGGAATCTCAAAGTTAAGCATGCTCAACTTGGAGAAACCTAGGATGGGTGACCAGATGGGAAGTTCCCTACTGGATGGAAAATCACAGTCACCAGAGTTCGTATGACTGGAATATGGGTCTGACTGGTCTTAAGTGGACTGGACAGCATGATGGATGAGTAGTTGAAATTTGGGGTGATCGGATGATCGATGAATAGTAACGATGAATAGTGATGATGGAAAAGGTACCATAGGTATCATCGATGAATAGTAATGATGATGAATAGTAACGATGATGAATAGCGTCGGTGAATAGTAACAGTGAATAGTGTCAATGAATAGTAACGGTGAATAGTGATGTTGAATAGTCATATGAACGAACGCCAAACAATGAATAGGAACTATGAACAAACGGACGAACGATCTAATGATCGGACGAACGATCGGAATTTCGGTAGCATAACGACAGGACACAGATTATCTGGACGAACGATGAATAGGGACTATGAACGAACGATGAACGATGAATAGGAACTATGAACGAACGATAAACGATGAATATAGGAACTATGAACGAACGATGAACGATCGAATGATCGAATGAACGAACGATCAGAATTTCGGCAGCATAACGACTGAACAAAGATTATTTGGACGAACGAACGAACGATCGATCGAATGATCGGACGAACGAACCATGAACGATCGGACGAACGATCGGACGAACGAATGAACAAACTAAGAACAGGTGGACAAACGATCGAAGAACGACCGAACGATCCTTGTGCTAGTGTGTGCTTGTGTGGAACATGGAGTGGATGTGTGTGGGGGGGGGGGGGAGAGAGTTGCCATGAAATGGCTTGGGGTGCGATGAGAGGAGGCCCTTGCCCCTCTATTTATAGCCATGGTGGGGAATTAGGGGGAGGGATGAGAGGGTTAGTGGGAGGATGAGAGGATTAGTGGGAGATTAGCATGTATTTGTCTTGTATAAGTGAGATTTGCTTGTAGAGCTCACCGTATGACACTGGAGGCATACATATACGTATGAGCATGAGGAAAGTTATGAAGAAAATATTTATAGGAATTGAAAAATGATTCTGAAGGGATTTCTCAAGAGAAAAATACTTGGAGATATATCGGTGGAATATTTGAGCAGTATTTCTGGAAAGAACTTGAAGGGGATCACTAGGGAAATATCTGGGCAGTATTTCTAGAAGAATTTGAGGGGGATCACTAGAGAAATATCTGGGCAGTATTTCTGAAAAGAAATTGAGGGTGATCACTGGGGAAATATTTGTAGGATATTTGAGGAGGATTTTGGAAAGAATATAGACCACTATATATATTATTTGCTGATATCAACTCGCAAACAAACATTTTGAAATTAAATTTGAAATTCATTTTGAATTTAGAGCGAGTTTGAGAAAATTTCAAGATTTGAATTTTTGGGATGCTACAGCACCGGAAGGGGTTGCGGTAACCCTGTGGGCCTTTGATGTCCTGCCTTAGTTCGTTGACAAGTATCACATCGGGCTACATGTTGAGCTAACTCCTTTTTCATCCCTCTGCACCAGTATCTGGTCTTGAGGTCTAGGTACATCTTGGTAGACCCTGGATGGATAGAATAGGCTGAGTTGTGGGCTTCATCTAGCAGGATTTCTCGTGCCTCTCCCTTTGGTTACACACAGACGGTTCCTAAACCAAAGAGTTCTCTTTTCATCTGTTCTGAGATCTAGGAGTTGTTCCTTGTTAGCATTTCCTGCAAGTCCTGTCATCTCGACGTCCAAACACTGAGCTTTGCGAATGAGGTCTTTTAGCATCGGTTTAAGTTCTACACTGCCCTTTTCCCCAAACAAGCATTCAGTTGAGTCGATTCTCTTTTCCAGTCTTCCAGGAAGTTTGTTGCTTCCTTCCCGGAAGGTTTCCGGCTGAGGGCGTCAGCCACTACGTTTGCCTTTCCTGAGTGATAGTGGATTTCGATGTCATAATCCTTAATTAGCTCTAGCCATCTTCGCTAACGGAGGTTGAGATTTGGCTGGGTAAAGATGTACTTTAGACTCTTGTGATATGTGAATACGTGACCTTTGTTCCCAATCAAGTAATGTCTCCATATCTTGAGAGCATGCCTATGGCTGCCAACTCCAAATCATGGGTTGGATAATTCTGCTCATGAGGCTTGAGTAGGCAATATGCATAAGCGATGACTTTCTCATTCTACATTAGCACACATCCCAAACCTTGTCTTGAAGCATCACAAAAGATAACAAAGCTTTGGTGGATATCTGGCAATGTCAGTACTGTTGCGATTGTGAGTTTCTTCTTTATGTCTTGAAAACTTTCTTTACACTTTGGGGTCCACACAAACTTGTTGTCTTTCTTGAGGAGTTCGGTCAAGGGTTTTGCAATGCTAGAGAATCCTTTGATAAAACGACGGTAATATCCTGCCATTCCCAAGAAGCTTCGAACTTCACTAACGCTGGAGGGATGCTTCCATTTGGATACTGCTTCTATCTTGGATGGGTCCACTTCTATCCCTTCTACAGTCAAGATATGCCCAAGGAAGGCTATCTTTTCTAACCAAAATTCGCATTTGCTAAGCTTGGCGTAGAGCTGATGTGCTCTAAGTCTCTAGAGGACAATCCGGAGGTGATGATCATGATCCTCCTGACCCTTGGAGTAGATGAGGATGTCGTCAATGAAGACTACGACAAACTTATCTAACTCTTCCATAAATACTTTGTTCATAAGGTTCATGAAGAAGGTGGGTGCATTGGTTAGTCCAAAGGGCATTACTGTAAACTCATATTGGCCATACCGGGTAACAAAAGTTGTCTTCTGAATATCTGCTTCCTTGATTCTTAACTGATGGTACCCTGATCTCAGATTAATCTTTGAGAAATATTTGGCCCCATGAAGTTGGTCGAAAAAAGGTCATCAATCCGAGGTAGTGGATACTTATTCTTGATTGTAACTACATTTCTGGATCGGTAATCAATACACATTGTCATGCTTCCATACTTTTTTGTGACAAACAATACTGGTGCTCCCCAAGGTGATGAGCTGGGATGAATAAACCCTTTCTGTTGAAGTTCGGCGATCTGAAGCTTCAGTTCTGCCAATTCCATGGGTGCCATGCGGTACAGTCTTTTTGCGATTGGTGCGGTGCCTGGGAGGAGGTCAATGTAGAAATCTACTTCTCTTTCAGGAGGCATTCCTGGCAACTCTTCAGGAAATACATCCATGAATTCTTCTACCACAGATATGCCTTCTGCTGCCAGGCTGAACACCATTGGAACTTGGGTTGGCAGTCGAGCTTTACACGAAACTAATTTTCCCTGGTGGTCGATGAGAAGAACAGTATTATCCGCACAGTTTATAATGGCATTGTGTCGGGTCAACCAATCCATTCCTAAAGTGACCGGGATCTCCACAATGTCAACAAGCATTGGTTGGAGGTTGGCTGCTTGCAACAGACTGGGTGTGGAAGGAACTTTGACCAGGCTAGTTGAAATGTGACGGAGTGGATCCGGCTGGCTTGCTGAGGTTCGACCCCTTGGAAGGGAACCCAAAAGATTGAACCCTCTGGTGCCTGTCCTGCTGTTGAGCTCGAAGAACTTCAAACTTTCTCTTGAGGTGACCTTTTTCCTCTTCTCGTGCTCTTTCCACCTGGATGACCTTGTTCGAGAGGTGCGAGAAACTGAGGAAGTCTTGGCTGGCAAGGATGGTCTTGAGTTCTGGTCTTAACCCTTTCAAGAAACGGGCCATCTTCTTGGCTTCCGTGCTAACGTCATCAGGTGCATAACGAGCAAGTTCTATGAATTTATGGATGTATTCACTAACGGATCACCCTCCTTGAGTTAACTCCCGAAATTCCTCCTCCTTGAGCTGGACGATTCCCAAGGGCACATGATGCTATCGGAAAGCAGCCTCAAACTCTGCCCAGGTAGCATCTCTTACTACAGCGCTGAAGGTGTCCCACCAGTATAGAGCCATCCCGAAGAGCTGGTGGGTAGCTAGGTGAACACGCTGGTTTTGAGGGCATCGAATAGCCTCTAACTTCCTCTTCACCGTGCGCAGTCAATCATCAACATCGAGCGGGTTGCTAGATCCAGCGAACGTGGGAGGCTTGAGCCTTAGGAACTCTCCCATTCTGTCCTGAGGTCTTCCTCCAATCGGGCGCTGGTTCTTGAGGCTTCTAGTGAGGACCTCAATGAGTTGGGTTTGATTGGCAAGAACTTGGGCAAGGTCTAGCGGCATCTCCGGAGGTACGGGGAGGTGGGTCTCACTCCCTCCTCCACCGTCCTCTCCTTCGATACCTAGGGGAGTCCTTGCTCCAATCCCTGAGGCGGTAGGCGTGGTTTTATCCAAGGCCATCTACTAGAGGGGATAAAGGATTACTACTATGCATATGCCATCATTTTTTTCAAACATGTTATTTTATTTAGCATTCCAGTTCACTACAAGCATAACAACCACCATAGATTACACTACGCACGAGCATTTTCTACCAATGTGTCCCCAAACTCCTTGAGAAGATCATCAAGGCTAGCCAGGGACATTTCCTCGTCGTCAGAAAGGTTCTCTATCCTTAGGGAAGGCAGTGCTGGCGGGGCTTCTTCCTTTGGGTCAGTCTGGCATCCTTGGCTTTTGAAACGCTTCATGATCTTCTTGATGGGGGCGAGCTTCTTCAGCCTCCTAGCATAGTTCACCTTCAGGGTCCGGTATGCCTCATGAGTGTTGCCTTCCTCACCTTCTGCCATCTCGAGACTGTCTTGAAGAGATGCCTTTTCTTCCTTCAATTCCTTGATTTGTTGCTCTAGACTTTCCACCCGGGAGTTTAGGTGGGTGCAGTGGGAGAAAAGGTCATCAAAGTGGTTGTCAAGGGTGTGGAGGTATCCGGCCATGTAGATTATGGCAGGGTCATCTCCATTATGATCTCTCCCTGACAAAGCCTGGAGTATTTTTCTCCAGGTAGGGTTATTTTTGTTGCTGCGTGGAAAGTATCAGAGGGGTGTCTCGGAGATTTCCCTGCTGTAGTTTTGGCATAGTTGGCAGAGGGCTTTTTGGGCAGCATTCTGGCAGGTATCTGGAAAGCGGTGGCCAGTAGCGATGATCTGAATCCCATTCTCAATCCCATAGAGCACTTCTCAATCCCCATGCGGTATTCCTTCCAGACATACTCTGGCTTCTTGTGGATCCCCATGCGAAGCGCGCAACTCCGAAGAAGGTGAGGAAATCCTTCCACCTCTGAGCAATAGGATGTCTTAAGGACAAAGGTGCCCTCCATCTGGTAGCAAGAGAAGAAGGGTTGTTAATATCGGGGAAAGGGGAGAAGGTTCTTTAAGAAGTTAAGAGGTTTTTCTTTTAAGGAAAGCTTTTTAGGTCAGGGCTGCGATCTACGGTCAGTCCTATGGCTCTGATACCACCTGAAGCGTCCCGATCCTTTGGGACTCAAATATGATACAATTACTAGTCTCAGGAGGCTAGTAAATACATTCATTTCTTCAAATAGTATAGTCTCAAATAATAGTTATTACAATACCGATATGCAAGCTATAGCGAGCCTAGAAACATAGCACAGTTGTCACACCTGGTTTTAGAAGGCAAACCGAATGTGAACCATGTACGTGTCAGTATCAGCAATTCACGTACACAACAATTACATAACTGGACATCATCACACATTGCTCAAATAATAACATAAAAGAGGGTAATAGTTGATTACATCATGATGTCCGAGACATCCACATAGTCATTAACAATTATCAAAGTGCAAAAATGAAACATAGATAAACACGACCTTCACAGGCAGCCGACTGGGGTTTGCTGCTAACCCACGCCTAGAACTCATCGTACTCTTGGAACTCTTGGAAGTCTTCCTCCATGACATCATCTTCTCCTGAGCAGTGGTTGCAACGTGGACAACCTGGGGGGTTTGGTGTGTAAAGCAAGGGTGAGTACACATCAACATACTCAGCAATTGTCCCATTTGGCTATAGTGGACTAGCTTTATGTGGGGTTAAATCAAGCAATTGCTTTTAATTGGTCAGGTTATTATTACTAGTAGAGAGCCATGTTTTAGCATTAACCCAAGTTGTTAACTCAAAAGTACCCTTTCCAAACGGAAAGAATACCAGAAACTATAACCATAATCATAATCAAAACCATCATCTTCATTATCACCTGTAAACAAAACATCTCTGATCAATGTGTCTCTAATCAATGGAGCTCCCTTGGCCGCTCATAACCGCGAGTATGGCTGATATATCAGTTTCATAACACTCTGCAGAGGTTGCGCACTTTACCCACAAGTTGTGATTCCCTTTTGCCTCGGGCCGACCAAACCCTTAAACACTACCAAGGTGAATAGGCAGGGTTTCACTACGTAGCCTTTACAAAGATTCCCTGAGGCTGTAGCCGCCCGTTAGATTTCCTAAATGTACAACACTCCTCCCCAAGGGGCAATCCACCATTGGCAGAGCGAGCCGCATACACCGAGCCCCATTGACGGCACGACGGCGAAGCGAACTACACCCCAGTTCCTCTAATTATTCAGCTAAAGGGCGTCCCATACCATCCTCATGGTTGTGTTGTTTTCTCGGGCGATCATCCAACGAACCAGTCCTTACGGAGAGGCACTCGAGAAACTGCTCGAGTCCCCTTAAATGTCATAATGTCATCATCATAATCAAAGGGAAAACATCATATCATAAATAACCTCATCATGTTCATTCATTAGTGTGAAGCACTAGCATAGAGGTAAACCAAAATAACCCAACCCACATAGGTAAACAAGGACAAGTTAAACAAAGCTAGTCAATCCTTAGGCATAAATTGTGTAAATATGGGGAGTGAATTATAAAATGAGTAGGACATAGATGGGTCAAGGGACACTTGCCTTCACCAACCAGCTGCTGCTCAGGGTCTTCACCTGCAACTCCTTCGGACTCCGCCAACTACCTGTTATCTATACGAGTTCAAACAAACATTCCATAAATTTAATATAAAAACAGTACACCACACAGTAGAATATAACAAATAAGCAGACGCTTGACGCAGGGCTCGCACCTACGACCAAGCGAGAAAGAGAAAACATCGGTCGAGGCTACGGTCGAAAGGCGATTATGTTAAGCAGTTATGGATTAAAGTAATTGTCTAAACATAACCATATTAATTTGACAATCACGCTATGCATAAAATAAAGTTAAGCTACGTGTTTAATTATTATAAACAACTCAAGGTAAATTTAAAAGGGTTGTCGTGCGGCGAAATGCACGACGACACACGCGAACTAAGCCAAAAACTAGGACGAGTTGCCGCACGTCGAAGCGCGCGACAGCACGCACGAACTAAGCTGAAAATCAAATGAGTCGTCGTGCAGCAAAGCGCGCAACGCAACATTTAGACTAAACTGAAATTAAACGAATCATCGCGCGACGAAGCGCACCACGAAACACTTGAATTAAATATGAAAATAATGTCAAGCGTCGCGCGACAAAGCGCACGACAACATACGTCACTTAAACTGAATTTAAAATAAAACATCTCGCGACTAAATGCACGATGTCACACATTAAATAATCTAAATTTAAAATGAATCGTCGCGCGACGAAGCACGCGACGCAGCACACTAATAAATCTGAATTTAAAATAAATCGTCGCACGACGAAGCGAGCGACGCAGCACGTTAATTAAATTAAATTTAAAACTAATCAAACTGAAATTTAAACGTCGCGCACGCTAGGGCTGCGCACGCGGGAACGGGGCTGTGCGCGCACGGGGTCGCCCCGGGCGAGCCGCGGGGGCCGCGCGAGGGAGCCACGTCGGGGGCAGACAGAGGGCCGTGAGCCGTGAGCTGCGAGGGCCGCACGCCGGCGAGCCGCGCCGGGGCCGCAAGGGTCGCACGCTGCGGGGCAAGGGCGGGGGCCACGCGCCGGGAGGGGATAGGGTGGGAGGCCACGCGAATTTAAATGTGTTGTCATCAATCACCAAAAAGGGGATGTAGGAAACGGGTGATGCCTAAGAGGGGGGGTGAATTAGGACTTCTAAAACTTTCGCTAAACTAGGCCACAATTAAATCCCTAGAGCAAAACCTATGCAAATAGTCAAACTAGAATGTGCAAACTAGGTTTTGTCTAAGTGTTGCTATCTCTACCGCAAAGGCTAAGTTTCAATCTACACTAGATATGTATGAATACAAGATTGAAACTTAAATGCTTAATATAAATGCGGAAACTTAAAGAGCAAAGTAGAGAAGCAAACTCTCGTGGATGACACCGGTATTTTTACTGAGGTATCCGGAACCGTGCAAGGTCCCGACTAATCCTCGTTGGTGCCCCTACGCGAAGGGAAGCCCACGCGAGGGCCAAGCACCTCGGTCGAGTAACTCCGTAGAGAGCCGCGGGCCTTCTCCACACGCAAGTGGTGTTCCGCTTCCGGCTCCTCTCGGACGCTCCCCGCCGTCTCCACTATCGAGCTTCCGGCCGAAACGCCGCGGGCCTCGTTCCCTCCGGTACACGGTGGCGGCCGTGACACAAACGCGGTTGTCACGGTCTCGCAAGACTCTCGCCCCACTCGGTACAATTACAATGGCTCACGCAAGAGCCGAGGGGTTGTGAGGTTTATCTAAACTCACTCAACAATCTAGGGTTCACCTAGAGCAAGCGCTAAAGCGGTCTAACTAACCTAAGCACTTCGCAAAGCACCTACGCTAATCACCGAGTGATTCTATTAAGCACTTGGGTGTTTGAGCACTTGGAAATATCTACAATATGCCTTGGTATGTTGCTTGGGCTCCCACCCCTTCAAATGGTTGATTGGATGAAGTATATATAGGCCCCAACTCAACTAGCCGTTGGAAAGCAGACTGTTGTAAGGGTGGCACACCGGACAGTCCTGTCAGCCAACGGTGCGCCAATTGTGTGCCAACAGTGTGCCAACGGTGAGCCAACGGTGCGCCAACGGTGCGCCAACAGTGTGCCAACGCTGTGCAGCCAACGGCTAGTTCTGACACACCGGACAGTCCTGTCAGCCAACGGTGCGCCAACTGTGTGCCAACAGTGCGCCAACGGTGAGCCAACGGTGCGCCAACAGTGCGCCAATGCTGTGCAGCCAACGGCTAGTTCTGACACACCGGACAGTCCTGTCAGTCAACGGTGCGCCAACTGTGTACCAATAGTGCGCCAACGGTGAGCCAACGGTGCGCCAACAGTGCGCCAACGCTGTGCAACCAACGGCTAGTTCTGAGCTAGCCGTTAGGTGCACCGGACAGTGAATAGTGACTGTCCGGTGCACACCGGACAGTCCGGTGCCTTCTCTCAGAAAACTCTGTTGGCTGTCCTGTGCGCCAACTGTGTGCCATCGGTGAGCCAACTGTGTGCCATCGGTGAGCCAACTGTGTGCCACCGGTGCGCCAACTGTGTGCCACCAGTGAGCCAACTGTGTGCCACCGGTGCGCCAACTGTGCGCCACCGGTGAGCCAACTGTGTGCCACCGGTGCGCCAGCTGACAGCCCATCTTCTAGGTCTTCTGTATTTTATTCTTGGGCTCCTTTGGTCTTGAGTCTTGGACTTCTAAGCTCTTTTTATGTCTTCATTTGAGGTGTTGCATCCTCAGTGTCTTAGTCCAATCCTCTTCGCATCCTGTGAACTATAAACATAAACACTAGCAAACACATTAGTTCACAGGTTGTGTTAATCATCAAACACCAAAACTCATTTAGCCAAATGGCCCGGGGTCCATTTTTCCTTACAATCTCCCCCTTTTTGGTGATTGATGACAACACAACCAAAGCAAGCAAATATAACAAACATTTGAATGAAAATATGCAATCTACTTGCTAGGAGACATGTTTTATCCCCACTTAGTGATATTATGGACTTAAGCCTCCCCCTAACTCCATAATTCACTTACTTCCTATTTTAGGACCAAATAACCAAAACCACTTGAAATACCATTTGTAGATATAAAATTTTAAATTTGTGGTGTTTGGTGTTTGATATAGTTTTCATTGCTTTGGTCCCTAAACTTCTCCCCCTTTGGCATCAACCACCGAAAAGGAAGACATTAAAAGCATGTAGGAAGTAAATAAAAGCTTGTCCTCAAAAGATTACTCCCCCTAAATGAGTATTCTCCTTTAGAAAGAGTTTTTCTCCCCCTCTAGAGATGAAGAAAAGCTCCCCCTGATAGAGATCTTAGGAAAAAGCATGTGAAAATTAGAGGTGCAAGACATGATTTGAAAAGACTAACTTCCCTTATGCATAGGTAACAGAATATGAGTTAACCACTTATGCATTTTTAGCAACATGGAAGTATATGATATGAAATATAGTCTAATCAAATATTGGAGAAGACATGTAAATGATACTAGATGTAGTCTCAAGAGATACCGATTGAAATTCAATGGCGAGCTTGAGAGACATGAGAGTTGTTGGAGATTTTGCAGTGGAAGATTGTTGTCTTTCTCCGGGGACCTCATTTTCCTTACAATGAGACTATCACATGAAATAGACTTGAAAAGGTGTTAGTCTCAAAGTATTAGATTATAGAGTAACCTCCCCCTGAAGATGTGTATACAAGTTTTGAATACTTGTTGGAGACATGCACTTTGATTTGATATCAATAGGGGCAAATTATCTATAATCCGAACTTTGGCACATATAAGTTAAATGATACAACTTGTTGAAATCAAAATTTTTAATTGATGCATCATTTACTATGGAGTGATATAGAAGCTATGTGTCGTGCTTAAATAAATATTTTAAGCCATGTAGGTTTGCTTAAGTGTATGAATTTCAAAAAAGCAATCCTACCATATGATTCACCTAGTATGCATAATTTAAAACAAAGGTAAATAACAAATGTATTACTAGGCAAGAAAGGTAAACTAGATACAAGGTAAATAGATACGCATATCTAAAAATAAGAGATACAATAAATCTAGTTACCTTAGTCATGGGTGGGAAATTTGGGTCCAAAATTTTCACTAACCCACTTGGCAATAAACTTGATCCAATATGATGTATCCCATGATATACATCCCAACTTTGCCAAGTCTCCAGATTTCCCGCAGACCTTCGGTCCACTCACTTCCCTTTTGGGATCCAAACCTTCTTGGTGCTTTTCATGGTTGAAATTATTTCCTTTGGCACCCAGATGCGTTTGGCCCCCTTTCCTTTGTTGCCTTGCTTGTTGGCCTTGATTGCTATCACCTTTCCATTCTTTTTCTTCTTGATCAAATATGGTGTAGCATCCTTTTTGTTCACCTTTTTGATGTAGGTGCTGGAGATTTTGCTTGATGGCTTTTGCTTGAGCTTTTGCCTTTGATTATCCCTGGTCATCACCTTGCATTGGAAAGACTTGTGGCCTTCCATGTGGCATAGCCTACAAATCACAGTTTCTCCCTCTACAGGCTTGTTCACTCCCGCAGTGGTGTTATCCTGTCGAGGTCGGATTTGTTTGGCTTTGCCTTTCTTGTCATACAAAGCCTTTCCAAGGCGAGCCACTTCTTGCTTTAATTGTTCATTTTCCTTTGCAACCTCATCCGAACATTTCTCTACAACAATATTCTCAACAACGACTTGGTTGCAGGAGTTAGAATTATCAATTAAATTAAAGCAGGAAGTAGAAGCATCTTTCTTAATTATTTCAGGTATTTCAACTAAAGATGCTGCTGGGGTGCTACCAATGTTTTCTAGCTTAGTAGTTAGCTCATTATTGTGTATGCTAAGAATTTCCATTTTCTCTAGCAAATTTTCAATAGCTTCTTGGGAGCTAGCTAACTTAGCCTTAAGTTTTTCATTCTTTTTAATAAGGCTATCATCGGTAGCAGTGGATGGAGCACTAGATTCTAATAGCTCAATTTTAGTTGACAGCTCACTATTTAAGTTTGCAAAAGTTTCAAATTTTTCTAGCAAACCTTTATAATCATTTTGGGAGCTAATCAACTTATTTTTCAAAGTTTTAAGTTGAGCTTTTTGCTTAGTGCAAACATCCTGGAAAAATTCTACGGCTTCCGCAAGCTCATCTACAGAGGGCTTTCCCTCACCTTCATCATCACTACTACTTTCATCACTAGAGGATGGAATGCTTTTGTTACCTCTTGCCATAAGGCATTTGTGTGATGACCGTGATGAGCGTGATGAGGACCGGTGGCTACGCGTCCTTGGAGGTTCATCTTCACTTGAAGAATCATTCCAAGTTCTAACACTTGTTAGCGCCTTGCCTTTGCTCCTCTCCTTTTTGGGTTTGGCCATATTTGGACAGTTGTCCCTGAAGTGGCCCTTCTCCCCACATGCGAAGCATCCTCTCTTCATTTGCTTTTTCCTGTCAATGTTAAAGAGAAGATCCTCGACCTGCAGGGGCACACCCATTAGATTAATCTTGCGGATCATCCTCATTACCTTTCCGACGCGTCGGATTGTTTCTTCGTCCTCGGAGGATGATGTGCATGGCTGATTATCTTCATCATCATCACTTTCTTCTTCTTCCTCTTCTTCACTTGAGGAACTTGGAGTGGGAGCCTTCTTTTTGCCCTTCCTTTCATCACATGCAAAAGCATATGGTCTTGAGGATGTTGGCTCCTCTCCCCGACTCATTTTTCGCGACATCTCAAAAGCCGCGATTTTCCCAATCACAATGGTCGGGGTCATGTTGCTCAAGTCCTCCATGTTGTGAAGGATGGTGATGATGCTCCCATATCTTTGTTGTGGTAGCAGGGAAATAATCTTCCTCACAATGTCCGCATCACCTAGCTTATTAATGCCAATCGAATTGAGCTCATTGATAATTAGATTCAAACGAGAATACATGTCTCTAACAAGCTCATCATCTTTCATAGCAAAAGAATTATAATCATTTAAGACAAGGCAATGTTTTTGCTCACGGACATTGGATGTGCCGTCATGGAGCTCATGCAATTTTAGCCAAATCTCATTAGCAGTTTTTAAGGTAAATACTTGATTAAAAATATCCATGCTAAGAGATTCATACAAGCAATTTTTGGCTCTAGCATTTAAATGAATTTCTTTTTCCTCACTCGTGGTGGGTTTCTCGGGATTCTTGAGGGGTTTCATCCCGTCACGAGTGACTCTCCAAACACCTAGATCAACAGCCTCTAGGTAACAAGCCATTCTAGCACTATAATATGAGAAGTTAGTGCCGTCGAAGTGTGGTGGCCTATGGGTATCCATCCCTTCCTCCAAAAAGTGTCGGCTCTTTTAGCGGTGAAGCTAAAGCGTTTCAAATGAGCCAAACCGGGCTCTGATACCACTTGTAGGAAACGGGTGATGCCTAAGAGGGGGGGTGAATTAGGACTTCTAAAACTTTCGCTAAACTAGGCCACAATTAAATCCCTAGAGCAAAACCTATGCAAATAGTCAAACTAGAATATGCAAACTAGGTTTTGTCTAAGTGTTGCTATCTCTACCGCAAAGGCTAAGTTTCAATCTACACTAGATATGTATGAATACAAGATTGAAACTTAAATGCTTAATATAAATGCGGAAACTTAAAGAGCAAAGTAGAGAAGCAAACTCTCGTGGATGACGCCGGTATTTTTACCGAGGTATCCGGAACCGTGCAAGGTCCCGACTAATCCTCGTTGGTGCCCCTACGCGAAGGGAAGCCCACGCGAGGGCCAAGCACCTCGGTCGAGTAACTCCGTAGAGAGCCGCGGGCCTTCTCCACACGCAAGTGGTGCTCCGCTTCCGGCTCCTCTCGGACGCTCCCCGCCGTCTCCACTATCGAGCTTCCGGCCGAAACGCCGCGGGCCTCGTTCCCTCCGGTACACGGTGGCGGCCGTGACACAAACGCGGTTGTCACGGTCTCGCAAGACTCTCGCCCCACTCGGTACAATTACAATGGCTCACGCAAGAGCCGAGGGGTTGTGAGGTTTATCTAAACTCACTCAACAATCTAGGGTTCACCTAGAGCAAGCGCTAAAGCGGTCTAACTAACCTAAGCACTTCGCAAAGCACCTACGCTAATCACCGAGTGATTCTATTAAGCACTTGGGTGTTTGAGCACTTGGAAATGTCTACAATATGCCTTGGTATGTTGCTTGGGCTCCCACCCCTTCAAATGGTTGATTGGATGAAGTATATATAGGCCCCAACTCAACTAGCCGTTGGAAAGCAGACTGTTGTAAGGGTGGCACACCGGACAGTCCTGTCAGCCAACGGTGCGCCAACTGTGTGCTAACAGTGCGCCAACGGTGAGCCAACGGTGCGCCAACGGTGCGCCAACAGTGTGCCAACGCTGTGCAGCCAACGGCTAGTTCTGACACACCGGACAGTCCTGTCAGCCAACGGTGCGCCAACTGTGTGCCAACAGTGCGCCAACGGTGAGCCAACGGTGCGCCAACAGTGCGCCAACGCTGTGCAGCCAACGGCTAGTTCTGACACACCGGACAGTCCTGTCAGCCAACGGTGCGCCAACTGTGTGCCAACAGTGCGTCAACGGTGAGCCAACGGTGCGCCAACAGTGCGCCAACGCTGTGCAGCCAACGGCTAGTTCTGAGCTAGCCGTTAGGTGCACCGGACAGTGAATAGTGACTGTCCGATGCACACCGGACAGTCTGGTGCCTTCTCTCAGAAAACTCTGTTGGCTGTCCTGTGCGCCAACTGTGTGCCATCGGTGAGCCAACTGTGTGCCATCGGTGAGCCAACTGTGTGCCACCGGTGCGCCAACTATGTGCCACCAGTGAGCCAACTGTGTGCCACTGGTGCGCCAACTGTGTGCCACCGGTGCGCCAGCTGACAGCCCATCTTCTAGGTCTTCTGTATTTTATTCTTGGGATCCTTTGGTCTTGAGTCTTGGACTTCTAAGCTCTTTTTATGTCTTCATTTGAGGTGTTGCATCCTCAGTGTCTTAGTCCAATCCTCTTCGCATCCTGTGAACTATAAACATAAACACTAGCAAACACATTAGTTCACAGGTTGTGTTAATCATCAAACACCAAAACTCATTTAGCCAAATGGCCCGGGGTCCATTTTTCCTTACAGGGGAGATTGAAAGTGCATTCATCCCTTTTGTGAGTTTTGGTGATTTGGATAACAACACGTTTAAAGGTCTAACGAGTTTGCTAAGTGTTGAACAAGAAATGCAGTATGATGAACATACTTGAATAGTGTATAATGATCCGTGAACAAATATTCAACACAAGGTTAAATAATCAGTAAGACAATGCAAATGGATATAATATGATCTCTATATTGGTTTGAATATATGGACAATACCTTAGAAATCACTACATACATATGATCAAAATAGAGGATGAAGTGATTAACAGGATTGGTCAAGCCAAAGTGAATAAGATATGAGGAATCATGAATTGGCTTGACCATATTACTATCTGTCCATATATGCTTCTATGAGAATCAAACTAGAGCTTGATTGATCTTAACAGTTATATCTAGAAGACATTCAAGCATGGTTCACAATATTGAAGAAATGATTCTCTCAATGGATGCTCAATATGATGTGACTCAAGAATGGCTTGATAGGGTGAAAATAGCAAGGAAAGGGCTTCGAGGAACTAAGCGAAGGTGAAGGCCAAGCGACGGCTTGTGGACCGAGGTACCATGGCTAAGGTGAAGAAGAGAGTACTTGCACTAAGTCGATGAACTAATCAGCTATGAAGAGTTATAACATGTTGATTCATCAGTAAGGTAAGACAAAGATGTTTGTGATCCTTATGAAGCAACGCCATGGAGAAATCACACATGAGACACCAATTACTTAAGGAGTTTACTTAATTATTTATTTAACTTGAGTATAGAAATCATCGTACTATCAAGGGGGTCCAAAAAGAAGGTTGGTGTTTGCCAAAGCTCAAGCCTCTATATTCAAAAGCTATTTCGAAAAACCAAAATCCCTTGGAAACTCTGTGTATGACTATTGTTAGGATTGAGAAACCGAGAGTGTTCCTGTTGAAAAGCAGTTGAGCTTCTTCAGCCGCAGTTGAGCTTTTTCAACTGAGGTGAACTTCAGCTGAGTTGAGCTTCTTCAGCCACAGTTGAGCTTTTTCAGCTGAGTTGAACTTCAGCTGAGTTGAGCTTCTTCAACTACAGTTGAGCTTTTTCAGCTGCAGTTGAGCTTTCTCAACTGCAGTTGAACTTCAACTTCAATTATGAACCTCTTTGACCATACACCAGTTGAACTTGCCTCCGGGCCAATTGAACTGGGGTTTTCTCTCCTAAACTTTCTGGTCAAGACCAGTCGAACTGGTCCCCAGGGGCAGTTCAACCGGTCTCGGAATCCTCTGGCCAGACTGCGCAGCAGTATGCTAGTCAGACTGGCAGACAGGCTGACAAGTCTGCAAGGGCGGTTCAAACGCCCCCCAGAGAGGTTCGATCGGTTTTGGTCAACTTGACCACACTGTCCAACAGTCTATATATACTCACTCCTACCTCTCTCCCCACACAAGAGCACGACCAAAACTCCATTTCTAACTTGAGAAACACCTCCCACTCTCTCTCACACATCTCATCCCTCTCCCATTTCAAATCTTTGGAGAGAAATCTTTGAGTGAGTTTGAGAGCTGTGTTTTTGTGCTTCGTCTCTAAATCCCTCTTGCTCTTCTTCATTCGAGCTTTAGTACTACATCGAGTTCTTTCTGGATTCATTACTCTTGGAGCTTTTAGCTTCTAGACGACTAGGTGTCTCTTGTGAATCTCCAAATCTTGTGGAATACCACAAGAAAGTTTGTATTACCCGCTCGTTTGAGCAAAGATTAGTGTGTGGGCTTGACCTTTGTGGTCGGCAAAGGGAGGATTAGGGTTGAAAGAGACCCGGCTCTTTGTGGGTGCCTCAATGAGGAAGTAGGGCACCTTTTGTGGTGTGACCGAACCTCGAGATAAATCTTGTGTCTCTTGTGTTCTTGTTCATTGTGTTTGTTTGTGTTCTTTGTTCTCTCACTATTCTATGAAAGAATTGTTCATATCTTTTTGGTGTGTGGATTTGAGAAGTGCCCTTCTCAGATCTACTAATTTGAACCCTGTGGATCAACTAGAACACCTTATTTCCAAAGTTAACTGGGTGAATTCGAGATCAATTCAGTTTATATCCCATTCTTCAGTTGAGGTCGTGCAAACCGGCTGAACCGGTTTTACCCAGTTCGTTTCTATTTTTGTTGAAAAAGTTTCTGCTTGCCTATTCACCCCCTCTAGGCAACTTTCAATAGTTCTAATTAACGAATGTAATCGTGCATTGAAAGCAACCGAAAAACATGCTTGAGCCAGTTCTTTACTCTAGGGTGACGTAGGCTACATGCATGGCCAAAGGCACAACATCGCATCAAAAAATCACTATTGTTACCCATGTTGTTAATCAAATCTGGGGCCAGATATATAGTAGAACATCTATATGAACATCCTGGATCTAATCTACAATAAGTATCATGTTGGCGATCCTAGAAATGTCTGCTATTAAAAGCCGATAATCATACACGTGAACATGGATTAGAACCTCCATAGAAGTCCAACTAGAGTAAACAATGAGACTAAGCATGTAAGACATGATACCAGATGTGTAGATGAAAACGATTAAAATTCGTCGGAAACAATATCGTCTATACGAAAACAATTGTCGATCGGTCGAACATTTACCTGATTTCATAATTAATCTATGTATTGACAACTATAATATGATATTAATAGGTATTTGAAATATAAATTCTGAATATGAAAATTTTCTAAAACGATATTATCATTACAAAAATGATATGGTTATGAGGCCACAATTACAGGTTTTTCGGTTGCGATTTTCATCCATGTGTATCGATCTTCCGAGTCGTTGCATGCTCATGTGTAGCTTGCATGTCATGGAGTGTAGCAACCGGTCAAGGAATACACATTTAGCTGTGTAAATCAATCTAATAATATGAAGCTTAAAGGCAAAGATACATTGAAACTACACATGATAACTAGTAGATCTTGCTAACAACAACGCTTAGTACAAGATCTACCAGAGTATGATGGAGAAATCGTGTTTGCCCTGACATGATCTACCAAAAACCACATCAGAGCAACATAGCACTTACCTTGAAAACCCCTTAAAGAAGGGGTGGCTATGCGCCGAGGAGACGACAAGCATATGTAGGGTTTAGTGAACTAGCGTCTTCTTCTTTTGATGATTGTGAAATATATATTACAATATATAGTTCTACAGACATGAAGCGATAAGCACTTACTAGCCAAATTTTTCATCCAATCTATTGTCTATCTATAGTTGTGATAAGTAGTTGCTGGACGGAACGAAGTTAGTTTACAAGATTGAGAGTATGTTTAACAAACAGTTGGATATGCTATTAGGTTATGTACATTGCTACATTTAAATGGTCTCCTACTCTGTGCCATGCAATGTGACATAGTTTTTTTATGTGGAAGAAAGAGAGAGGAGAGACAGGAAGAGGTCATTTTTCTGAAACAACTACGAGGCATTGTTGTCGTGCAACTCACAACTTTATTTTCACCAGTCAGATACCTGTGTATTACTACGGTTCTATATATCACATGTATATGCTTTGTTTTAATAAAGCATAAAACATATGGGTTATGTTGGTTATGTGGGTGTGAATATAGAGCCAAGAATCATGGTTTGAACCTCCACCTGTGTTGTGCACAATTTTACCTTTTTTGCTTAGAGTGGGAAGAGTGAGTGAGTGACGCACGACGACCATGGAAACTTGTGCTTTATATAGTAGAGAATTAGATCTGGATTAGATTAGAAAGAAGTATAAGGATTTTTTTTTGCAAAAAGGGATGACAGTAGAAACTTGTGTTTTATATAGTAGAGAATTAGACCTAGGTTAGATTAGAAAGAAGTATAAGGATTTTTTTAAAGTAACAATTGTGGAAACAAAAAACTGGTGCTTATATATGAGATGACATAAAGGACAAGCATTATATACATAAATTAAAGAATTATGAGTTACTATGAGATGACATAAAGAACAAGCATTATATATGTTGTCTATGAAACTGTCTTAAAACTTCATGGCACTCTATAAGATCATCTATCAACAGTTTACCCATCCTCATCTCTACATTTAAATTTCACTTTACAAACAGTGCAATATACAGCGTAAAACAATGTTTTGAGTAACGATATGATAAGCTGTCAGACACGGTTTAAAGCAACATTAATGTACTTTACCAGCAGGTCCACCGAGTTCGGCCCATTTTGCTAGAGAAAAAAAATGATAATCGGGCTGCTTTATCTTTTAGTGTGCTCAATCAAATGGCGTCGGCCCAGTATACCTACGCCAGAGTTTGTGGAAAACTATGGCCAGCTCGTGCGTTGGTTGGCCTAAAAAGAGGGAAGCTCCAAGCAACACGTTCCACCCAACCAAACCAAAGAATCTGGTTCAGGTTCTTGTAGCTTACTACTGCTAGAGGTAAAGAGGTGAACGACTTACGACTGGACGTGGACGCTGCCCCGCGCGCTCCGGCGCAGCGGCCACCTGGTGCGACGGGAGCCGTGCGCCAGGGCGGTCGTGGCGGACTAGGATGGACAGCTAGAAGAACTAGGATGGACTGGACGTTCGGGGACGTGCAACGTGACAGAGGCACCGAACCAGGCCAGGAGGAGCATGAAAGATCCGCGCCGGCAGGGAGGTCAAGCTTGTTCCGGAGGATGCTTCATGCCTCTACTGCATGCATGGTTATGGTCGCTGAATGCGGAACTACCGTGACCCAGCAAAACTTTTGCTCGTTCGTCAACAACTTCGAAAACCAAAGTTTGGCTCTGTAACGCGCGCGACACGAGGAATTCTGAATGGTGGATGGATAGAGTGTCATCTTTTCTTTTGTGCTAGACTTGATGGGAGCAGAGACGAAGCCATAATTTTTATTTTTTGAAAGAGGCTAAACTAAACCGCTACCATATAGAAGCTTGTTTTATGGTATATATAAAAAAAAACTTAAATCACAGAGTTTACATACGAAGTAGTGTAACAAATTACCTAAAAAATTAGGGTTTGTTTGGTTTAGCAATAAATTCCTGAAAATCCGATTCTAGCTGTGAGAAAGTTGTTGTGAACTGACAATTATGAAAAAAAACTGAAATTTGCTTAGTTAAATAACTATTAATTATAGATTTTATAAGAACATGATAGCTTGTAATATGGATGTCAGGAATATGGAAAATCTATAGTAGAATTAGTTCTAAATTAAATTAGAGAAAACTATAGATTTTCATGAATCAATTTTGCTGTTGTACTTGTTTGGTTGAGATTCCAAATTTTTTTAAACGGGCCTAACTCATAAAACTGAATCAAACACACCGTTAAATCTAATCTTCTGTAGCCAATTTATGTTTGAAATGTCGTTTTTCTTCGACCGAAGTCTAGATTATAGATGTGCAGACAGCACGAAGCACGAAAGAGTGACCCGAAGCACGTTTTTTTGGTCTGGTACGAGCCTGGTCCGGGCCACTTTTATACGGGCCCAGGCCGGCCCGGCAAGAATAAGCGGGCCGAACCCAAACAGGAAAATAAGCACGACGGGCTAGCCCAGCATGACTCGTTTACCTCAAAGCCCGTCAAACCCGCTTTTTACACTAAATCGTATTTACCGACCCGTTTAGCTTGTTTTTTGCCTGTTTTTTTCGTGCTTATCTAGTCGGCCCAGCCCAACCCGTTTAGGCTCGCAGCGGACTAGGCTCGGACAGGGAAATAAGTCTGCGGGTTTAAACGATCCGACTCGAGACCGTGCCTAGCGGGTCGAGCCCAAAACAGACCGGGCTTTATCACGCCTGGGCCGGACCGGGCGCTAGATTAGCCCAGCCGTCCAGCCGAGTCTAGGTCTAGCGTGGATGACCTTTAAACCACGTGAGCTTGCAGATGAAAGTATGGACGGAGCAACAAATGGAGGGTAGAGAAAGCAATGTTCAAACTGGTTGCCTAACCTGGCCCAGCACGTGCCTGATGATCTAATTAGGTCGGGCCATAAAAGGCACAACACTGCCGCCAGTCCATGCTAGCCGATGCCCAACGGTCCAAACAATAAGCATGGGCAGGGCTAGAAATGGATATCTGTAGATCCGAATTATCTGTATTTATATTCGTTAAAACTGCTAATGTAGATGTCGGCGTTTCGACCCCGGGGTCCCTGGACCGACGAGTAAATTGTCACCGCGTGCCCCAGCCCAGATGAGTCGGCGCGAGACGGAGCACGAAGGGGGAAGGAGACAGGCAAAAGGGGAAACCCGCAGCCTTCGTGTTGTCCTGCGCCCAGGTCGGGTGCGCTTGTAGTAGGGGGTTACAAGCGTCCGCGTGGGAGAGAGCGAGAGACTTACGCGTCGGCCCGTTCTCCCGCGCGGCCAACCTTCTCGTACGAGAGCCCTGGACCTTCCTTTTATAGGCATAAGGAGAGGGCCCAGGTGTACAATGGGGGATGTAGCAGTGTGCTAACGTGTCTAGCAGAGAGGAGCTAGAGCCCTAAGTACATGCCGTCGTGGCAGCCGGAGAGGTTTTGGCACCCAGTTCATGTGATGTCGTGGCCGTCGGAGGAGCGCTGGAGCCTTGCGGAAGGACAGCTGTCGGGGTTGTCGAGTCCTTGCTGACGTCTCCTTGCTTCCGTAAGGGGCTGAGAGCCGCCGTCGTCATGGAGCACGCGGGGCGCCATCATTATTTGTTTACCGGGGCGAGCCAGATGGGACGCCGGTCTTGTTCCTCGTAGCCTGAGCTAGCTAGGGGTAGGGTAATGATGGCCCCCCTGTGACGTGGTCAGTCCGAGCCCTGGGTCGAGCGAGACGGAGGCTCCTCCGAGGTCGAGGTCGAGGTCGAGGTCGAGACCGAGCCACGGGTCGGGCGAGGCGGAGACCGTCGTCCGAGGCCAAGGCTGAGTCCGAGCCCTGGGGTCGGGCGAGGCGGAGTTCGTCGTCTTCCGGAGCCGAGGCTGAGTCCGAGCCCTGGGGTCGGGCGAGGCGGAGTACGTCGTCTTTCGGAGCCGAGGCTGAGTCCGAGCCCTGGGGTCGGGCGAGGCAGAGTTCGTCGTCTTCCGGAGCCGAGGCTGGGCCCGAGCCCTGGGGTCGGGCGAGGCGGAGTCCATCGTCCGAGGCCGAGACGGGGCCGAGCCCTGGGGTCGGGCGAGGCGGAGCTTCCTATGGCGCCCGAGGCTGGACTTGGCTGCTGTCAGCCTCACTCTGTCGAGTGGCACAGCAGTTGGAGCGACGCAGGCGGCGCTGTCTTCTTGTCAGGTCGGTCAGTGGAGCGGCGAAGTGACTACGGTCACTTCGGCTCTGTCGACTGAAGAGCGCTCGTCAGGATAAGGTGTCAGGCGATCCATGCATTAAATGCTCCTGCGATACGGTCGGTCGGCGTGGCGATCTGGCCAAGGTTGCTTCTCGGCGAAGACTGGGCCTCGGGCGAGCCGAAGGTGTGTCCGTTGCTTGAGGGGGCCCTCGGGCGAGACGTGAATCCTCTGGGGTCGGCTGCCCTTGCCCGAGGCTAGGCTCGGTCGAGGCGAGATCGTGTCCCTTGAGTTGATTGAGCCTTGACTTAATCGCACCCATCAGGCCTTTGTAGCTTTGTGCTGATGGGGGTTACCAGCTGAGATTAGGAGCCTTGGGGGTACCCCTAATTATGGTCCCCGACAGTAGCCCCCGAGCCTCGAAGGGAGTGTTGATACTCGCTTGGAGGCTTTTGTCGCACTTTTTTGCAAGGGGACCGGTCTTTCTCGGTTGCGTTTCGTTCTGGTGGGTGCGCGCGAGCGCACCCGCCGGGTGTAGCCCCCGAGGCCTCGGAGGAGTGATTTGACTCCTTCGAGGTCTTAGCGCGTTTCGTGATGCTTCGGACGGTCTGGTTGTTCCCTCATGCGAACTGGCCGTAGCCCGGGTGCATAGTCGAGTCCCAAGTTCTCGGGCTGGTATGTTGACGCTGTCAACGGTTTGGCCGGAGCCGGGTTTGCGAGAGCAGCCCCCGAGCCTCCGCACAGAGCGAGAGGACGGTCAAGGACAGACTCGGCTTTTTTACATACGCCCCTGCGTCGCCTTTCCACAAGGAGGAGGGGGGAAAGTGTCATGTTGCCCTCGGAGGCCACTGACATGGTGTCTCCAGTGAGTTGCTAACGGGTAATCTGAGTGGACGCCCGTGCCCCATTCGTTAGGGGTTGGCTAGTGGCCCGGAGGCGCGCTCCAAAAGTACCTGCGGGTGATTCGATGGACCCGGTCCCCTTTTGACGGGGTCCGAGGGCTCGATGCCTCCCTCTGGTGGGATTCCGTTACAAAATCGTTCCCGTCGGTCTCGGAAATGTCCTAGGGTACCTCGGGAGCGTAGCCCGAGCCTTGGTTATGTATCGAACGTACCCAGGGTCATCCCTCGCTCTGCGTGCTGTGAGGCGGCTGTCAAAACCCTTCGGGGGCCAGCCTACGAACCCCTGATCAGTAGTGGGCGCGGAGCCCGAGTGGCCTGAGGCGGCCGTTGAACCCTTCCGAGGGGCCAGCCTTCGAACCTCTGACCAGTAGTGGGCGCGGAGCCCGAGTGCTCTGAGGCGGCTGTTGAACCCTTCCAAGGGGCCAGCCTTCGAACCTGTGATCAGTAGGGGGGCTCGGGGCCCGCTTCCTTCGCGGAGAAGGATCCCTTTCGGAGTATCCCCTTTCCCGATCCCTATGGCAAGAGAGAGAAAGAGGAAGTGGAAAAGGATACGAAATCGAATGACGTGGCGCACCTTTTTTTGACGCGGTCATCATGGCGGAGGTGAAGCGTCGCCTGCTTCGCCTGCCAAAGGTGCCGCCTGTCCTGCCGCAGAGTTAACGCGACGAGATGAGTGGTTCGCGGGGCAGCCGTTGTGCGTGCGCGAGCCGTTCGAGGAACGGAACACGGACGCGTCGTCTTCACGCCGTGGGAGAGGGCTCTCTCGCTGTCCCAGGAGGGGACGTGAGCTTGCTGACGACTTGACTGTTGCTTCCGCCCGCCTGCCACCGCCATTACTGCCGGCCCATTTCTGGCCGTATCGACCGTCGCGCCTTCTCCCGCGGCTGACTGACCCGTGAGCGATGTGCTCGGTTGGCACTGTCGGGTCATGCGCAGGGTCGCCTCGAGTCGCGGCACCGGTTCCGCAGTCGAGAAGGCGCGGTACTGGCGCGAGTGGCGGTGCAGTTTCTCGCACGTAGTAACCGGCGCGCCGGTTACATGACGTGTGGGCCTGGGTCTCCATGCTGGACGCGTCGAAGTCGAAAGGGTGCGCCCCCTTGGTGCGGTTGCATGCCGCCTGCATGGCGGTCCGCTCTTTCACACGCTGGTCTGGGCGAAAGTGGAGGAGCGCTTGTAACCGCTAGGCAGTTACGCGCACCACGCGCGGCGGTTTGGCTTCTTCCGCCTTGGGCTAGCTTGCATGACGCGTGGGACCCAGCCCCCGTGTCGTAGGGGGAGGACCTTGGAGCGTGTTGGAGAAGACTCGGTCCGCGCCGGCTGAGGACGCAAGTGGGGAGAGTTGCCTTTAAAAGGAGGGTGACCCCCTTGGAAGGCAACCATGTCCTTGCACTCCCTTCATGCATAGCGTCCTTCCACCTTCCGAGCCCCCGGATGGGGAGCACTCGTGTCGCCTTCGTCTTGTCGTCGTTGGAGGAACGCAACTTCGCGGAAGTTGGTACCTTTCAGCCATCGTTCGGCTTCAAGGATTTTCATCAGGCAGCCCGGCTGCATCCCCTCGCCGATGGTCACCCAAGACAGTGACCACCAGTTTGATGGTGGGGAGAAGCAAGTCGGGCTACGACCTCTGCCCCGCCCTCAGCTTCAAGGATCTTCATCATCCTAGCTGGGGCGGAGGTCGGACTGAGCCAGAGCTCTACCTCCCGCGCGGGTTCGTGGGTCACCTTCTCCCTCAGCATTCAGGGGAGAGGGCGCTCACCGTCCTAGCGGGAGGGTCGGACTTCGACAACGCGGGGCTGGTCGGCGGCGAGCGTCGTCAGCTTCAGCGCGTTGGGCTTGCTGGCTCAGCTGGCTCTAGCTCGGCTCCCGGTGCCCCCTTCCGCCGCGAGAGCGGTCGTCGCGCCGCGCGCACCAGAGGACGCCCAAGACGTCGCGCGCTGCTAGGGCGGCGTTCGTGTTCTTAGGCTGTCCTGCCTTTGCTCCGGTACGGCGCCTCTGCGCGGAGGCCGGTGCTGCCCGTCCGGGAGGATCCGAGTGGGGATCTGCCGGTGGGCAGATGGCTTCCGTCGTCGGCGCGGAGATGGTGGCGGCTGAAGAAGTCCTCGCCGCCGACGGGATCGCCGCCACCATCTAGGCTCCAGGCCTCCGGCTCTTTGGCTCTAATGTCTGGTTCGCGTCCCTTGAGTGGGGACGCGAACGAGAGCCTTCCAGCTGCAGCGTCCATCCTGGGACCATCGCTGCTGCTGCAGAGGTCGCTGGCGAGTCGCCCGGAGGTTGTCGCCCCGCAGGCTCTCCGGTGTGGAGGTTGTTCATACCCGCGGGGATGGAACCGAAGTTCCGTTTGTAATGGCACCTTGAATGCCGGTGACTGTTCATTGTGGATGTCGGGGCCTGAACATGTATGTATTTTTGGCATGAAGCCGTGTTTTTTCCTCATTTCGAGCACTAGGACTCGCCTGTCGGCTAACTGAACCGCTTCACCAAGTGTGAGTTGCCTCGTGCGAAGGTGACGAGTGAGGTATCCGAATCCCGGAGGCGTAGGAGTCCCTTGGCTCGGTCGGCCTTGCCGCCCGAGGCTTCTCTTGCTTAGTTAAAGGAACCCTCGGCCGCTCTTCGATGAGCCGGAGCCGGAGGCAGCGGTGTCAGTGTGGACAGAGGCAGAGTTGGCTCGAAAAGAAGACTTCGTTGGCCGGAGCCTGGCCGGGCCGTCCACTGGCGGGACCAGCGCCGGAGTCGAGTTGCCGAGGCCATGAGCCGGGCTGATGTCCTCGGGGGACAGCTGGCTGAGGCTTTGGGGCGGCCGGCTGAGCCGTCTGCTCGGGCCGGATTCCTGGAGGAGACCCTGGCGGCGATAGCCCGGGCGTGGCGCTGACGTCGTCCTTCGGAGCGGAGATCCTTCGCCCGTGTTGCCGTTCGAGGCTCGGTCGGACTTCGCTGAAGGTGGAGTTGACGCCGAGGGTGTCGCTGCTCTCCCTCTATCGACGTCTGAGCCTGCAGGATCGGTTCATCTTGTAGCGTGTGTATGTTTTCTACGGCCGCCGAGGCCCAAACATATCGTCGTTGTGTTGTAAAGCTGCGTTTCTTTTCCCCTCGTTTCGAGTATCTGGACTTATATGTCGGTAACAGAATTGTTTGTCCGAGCGAGAGTTACTTTTCACGGAAGGTGATGAGTGAGGTATCCGTATCCCGGAGGCGTATGAGTCCCTCGGCTCGGTCGGCCTTGCCGCTTACGTGTACTCTTACTCGTCCGTAGGATTCTGTTATCGATATAGTCGAGAAGGCCCGAAAAATCATTTCGGCAGAAAAGTTTCCGAGCATTAAGACTTGTTCGGTCAGCGGAATCGCTTATCCAAGAGTGAGTTACTTATCGCAGAAGGTGATGAGTGAGGTATCCGTATCCCGGAGGCGTAGGAGTCCCTCGGCTCGGTCGGCCTTGGCTGCTTACGTGTACTCCGTCGTTTTCACGATCCCACTTTCGAAGTAGTCGAAAAGCACGAAAGACGTTCTGGCAGAAAGACCTTTTCCGAGGAAAATTTTGACGCAGAGGGGGTTCCCCCCTTCTAGCCCCCGAGGGAGGGTCGGGCTTTGCCGAGGCAAGGCTGACCCTTCCTTGATGGTTAGACTTTGTATGTGAACGAGGTGTACGAACGACTTGAAAGCATATTAAGGGTAGAAGCGACGTAGCTGTCGGATGTTCCAAGCGTTGCTGTAGACCTCGCCTTGACTGTTGGCCAGCTTGTATGTACCGGGCTTCAGAACCTTGGCGATTATGAATGGCCCTTCCCAGGGAGACGTGAGCTTGTGCTGCCCTTGGGCGTCTTGTCACAGCCGAAGCACCAAGTCGCCCACCTGGAGGTCTCGGGACCGAACCCCTCGGGCGTGGTAGCGTCGCAGGGACTGCTGATACCGCGCCGAGTGTAGTAAGGCCGTGTCCCGAGCCTCTTCCAGCTGGTCCAGTGAGTCTTCTCGGTTGGTTCGATTGCTTTGGTCGTCGTACACCCTCGTCCTCGAGGAACCGTATTCTAAGTCCGTGGGCAAGATGGCCTCGGCCCCATAGACTAGAAAGAACGGTGTGAAGCCCGTGGCTCGGCTCGGCGTTGTCCTCAGACTCCAGACCACCGAGGGGAGTTCCTTCATCCATCGCCTGCCGAACTTGTTGAGGTCGTTGTAGATCCTCGGCTTGAGTCCTTGCAGAATCATGCCGTTGGCACGTTCTACCTGCCCATTCGTCATGGGGTGAGCCACGGCGGCCCAGTCCACCCGGATGTGGTGATCCTCGCAGAAGTCTAGGAACTTTCTGCCGGTGAACTGGGTGCGATTGTCGGTGATGATGGAGTTCGGGACCCTAAAGCGATGGATGATGTTGGTGAAGAACGCCACCACCTGTTCGGACCTGATGCTATTTAGGGGTCGGACCTCAATCCACTTGGAGAATTTGTCGATGGCGACCAGCAGGTGCGTGTAGCCCCCGGGTGCCTTCTGCAAGGGACCGACGAGGTCCAGACCCCACACAGCAAACGGCCAGGTGATGGGTATTGTTTGTAGAGCCTGAGCGGGCAGGTGGGTCTGCCTTGCGTAGAATTGACACCCTTGGCAGGTGCGAACAATTCTAGTGGCGTCGGCCACCGCGGTCGGCCAGTAGAAACCTTGTCGGAAAGCGTTTCCGACAAGGGCTCGAGGCGCTGCGTGATGACCGCAAGCCCCCGAGTGTATTTCTTGTAAGAGCTCCTGGCCTTCGGCGATGGATATGCATCGCTGGAGGATGTCGGAGGGGCTGCCATGGTAGAGCTCCTTCCCGTCCCCTAGCAAGACGAATGACTTGGCGCGCCGCGCGCCGCGCCAGTCGCCGAGCTTCGACTCTATCGAGGGGTAGCTCTCCTCGGTGGAGATATTGCAGGTACGGGGTCTGCTAGTTTCGATTAGGCGGGACCCCATTCCGCTCTTCCTCGATGCGCAGTGCCTCACCCTCGGGGGCCGAGGGTGCCTCGGGCTGAGCCGAGGGCGCCCCGGGCTGAGCCGAGGGTGCCTCGGGCAGGGCCGAGGCCTTCTCGGGCTCGGGCGTGTCGTCGGTCTTGACTGAGGGTTGATGTAGGTCTCAGGAGAAGACGTCGGGAGGGACGGTTGTCCGCCCCGAGGCTATCTTAGCCAGCTCGTCCGAAGTCTCGTTGTATCATCGGGCGATGTGGTTGAGCTCGAGCCCGTAGAACTTGTCCTCCAAGCGCCGAACCTCATCGCAGTAGGCTTCCATCTTCGGGTCGCGGCAGTGGGAGTTCTTCATGACTTGGTTGATGACAAGCTGCGAGTCACCGCGAGCGTTGAGGCGTCGGACCCCTAGCTCGATGGCGATGCACAACCCGTTGACCAGAGCCTCGTACTCAGCCACGTTGTTGGACGCCGGGAAATGGAGGCGCAGCACGTAGCGGAGGTTCTTCCCGAGGGGCGAGATGAAGAGCAGGCCCGCGCCTGCCCCTGTTTTCATCAGCGACCCGTCGAAAAACATGGTCCAGAGTTCCGGTTGGATCAGAGCTGCTGGAAGCTGGGTGTCGACCCATTCAGCCACAAAGTCCGCCAAGACTTGGGACTTGATGGCCTTCCGAGGGGCGAACGAGATTGTCTCGCCCATGATTTCCACCGCCCACTTTGCAATCCTACCCGATGTCTCTCGGCACTAGATGATCTCCCCCAGGGGGAAGGATGACACCACAGTCACTGGATGAGACTCGAAGTAGTGTCGCAACTTCCGCCGCGTCAGAATCACCGCGTACAGCAGCTTCTGAATTTATGGGTAGCGGATCTTGGTCTCGGACAGTACCTCACTGACGAAGTAGACCGGCCTCTGGACGGGCAATGCATGCCCCTCTTCTCGTCTCTCAACCACGATCGCAGCGCTGACCACCTGAGTGGTAGCGGCGACGTAGATCAAGAGGGCTTCTCCGGCAGCGGGGGGCACCAAGATGGGCGCGTTTGTGAGGAGCGCCTTCAGGTTCCCGAGGGCTTCCTCGGCCTCAGGGGTCCAAGTGAAGCACTCGGTCTTTCTTAAGAGGCGGTACAGAGGTAGGCCTCTTTCGCCGAGGAGCGAGATGAAACGGCTCAGAGCCGCAAGGCATCCCATGACCCTCTGTATGCCTTTCAAGTCTTTGATGGGGCCCATGTTGGTGATGGCCGCAATTTTCTCTAGGTTGGCCTCGATGCCCCGCTCGGAGACGATGAACCCCAAGAGCATGCCTCGGGGGACTCCGAAGACACACTTCTCGGGATTGAGTTTCACGCCCTTCGCCTTGAGACACCGAAATGTCGTTTCAAGGTCGGAGAGGAGGTCGAAGGCTTTCCTCGTCTTAACTACAATGTCATCGACGTAAGCCTTGACCGTTCGACCAATGTGCTCGCCAAACACGTGGTTCATGCACCTTTGGTATGTCGCACCTCTTTGACGAACCCTGCAGCCATCAGCTTGTGGATCTCCTCGCCTATGGCTCAGCGCTTTTCTTCGTTGAATCGGCGCAGAGGCTGCTTCACGGGTCGGGCTCCAGCTTGGATATCCAGCGAGTGCTCGGCGACATCCCTCGGTATGCCAGGCATGTTCGAGGGACTCCACGCGAAAACTTCGGCGTTCGCGCGGAGAAAGTCGACGAGCACAACTTCCTATTTGGGGTCGGAGCCGATCCAGATCTGCTTGGAGGCATCGTTGCTGGGGTCGAGAGGGACGGACTTAACCGTCTCTGCTGGCTCGAAGTTGTCGGCATGGCGCTTCATGTCTGGCGCCTCCTTGGAGAGGCTCTCCAGGTTGGCGAGGAGGGCCTCGGATTCGGCGAGGGCCTCGGTGTACTCCACGCACTCCACGTCGCATTCGTACGCGTGTCGGTACGTGGGGCCGACGGTGATGACCCCGTTGGGGCCCGGCATCTTGAGCTTGAGGTAGGAGTAGTTGGGGACGGCCATGAACTTGGCGTAGCTCGGCCTCCCCAGCACTGCGTGGTAGGTTCCTCGGAACCCAACCACCTCGAACGTGAGGGTTTCCCTTCTAAAGTTGGAGGGAGTCCCGAAGCAGACGAGCAGATCGAGTTGCCCAAGGGGTTGGACGCGTTTCCCGGGGATGATCCCGTGAAAAGGCATCGCGCCTGTCCGGATCGAGGACAGATCAATCTGCAGGAGCCCGAGGGTCTCGGCGTAGATGATGTTGAGGTTGCTGCCTCCGTCCATGAGGACCTTGGTGAGCCTGACGTTGTCGATGACGGGGTCGACAACGAGCGGATATTTCTCCGGGCTCGGCACGCGGTCGGGGTGGTCGCCCTGGTCGAAGGTGATGGGCTTGTCAGACCAGTCTAGGTAGACTGGTGCCGCCACCTTTACCGAGCAGACATCCCGACGCTCTTGCTTGCGGTGCCGAGCCGAGGCATTCGCCACTTGCCCACCGTAGATCATGAAGCAGTCGTGGACCTCGGGGAACTCCTCTGCCTTGTGATCCTCCTTCTTCTTGTTGTTGTGGGCCCTGCCACCTTCCGCAGGTGGCCTGGCCTTGTGAAAGTGGCGCCGAAGCATGACGCACTCCTCAAGGGTGTGCTTGATGGGCCCCTGGTGATAGGGGCACGGCTCCTTGAGCATCTTGTCGAAGAGATTGGCACCTCCGGGAGGTTTCCGAGGGTTCTTGTACTCAACGGCGGCGGCAAGGTCCGTGTCGGCGGCGTCGCGTTTCGCTTGCGACTTCTTCTTGCCCTTCTTCTTAGTGCCGCGCTGAGTGGACGCCTCAGGGACATCTTCCGGCTGGCGGCCCTGGGGCTGCTTGTCCTTCCGGAAGATGGCCTCAACCGCCTCCTGGCCAGAGGCGAACTTGGTGGCGATGTCCATCAGCTCGCTCGCCCTGGTGGGGGTCTTGCGACCCAGCTTGCTCACCAGGTCGCGGCAGGTGGTGCCGGCGAGGAACGCGCCGATGACGTCCGAGTCGGTGATGTTGGGCAGCTCGGTGCGCTGCTTCGAGAATCGCCGGATGTAGTCCCGGAGAGACTCTCCCGGCTGCTGGCGGCAGCTTCGGAGATCCCAGGAGTTCCCAGGGCGTATGTACGTGCCCTGGAAGTTGCCGGCGAAGGCTTGGACCAGGTCGTCCCAGTTGGAGATCTGCCCCAGAGGCAGGTGCTCCAGCCAGGCTCGAGCGGTGTCGGAGAGGAACACGGGGAGGTTGCGGATGATGAGGTTGTCATCGTCCGCTCCACCCAGCTGGCAGGCCAGTCGGTAGTCCGCGAGCCACAGTTCCGGCCTCGTCTCCACCGAGTACTTTGTGATAGTAGTCGGGGTTCGGAACCGGGTCGGGAACGGCGCCCGTCGTATGGCCTGGCTGAAAGCCTGCAGACCGGGTGGTTCGGGCGAGGGACTCCGATCCTCCCCGCTGTCGTAGCGTCCCCCACGCCTGGGGTGGTAGCCTCGGCGCACCCTCTCATCGAGGTGGGCTCGACGGTTGCGGTGGTGGTGCTCGTTGCCGAGGCGACCCGGGGTCGCAGATGCTGTGTTGCGTGTGCGCCCAGTGTGGACCGAGGCTTCCCGCATGAATCGAGAAGTCATGGCGCGATGCTCCGAGGGGTACCCCTGCCTTCGGGAGGCAGAGCTTTCGGCCCGTCGGACCGCGGCATCCCCCAGGAGATTCTTGAGCTCTCCCTGGATGCGCCGCCCTTCAGTGGTCGATGGTTCCGGCATCGCGCGAAGTAGTATTGCTGCTGCAGCCAGGTTCTGGCCGACCCCACTGGAAGCCGGTGGCGGCCTTGCCCTGACGTCGTCGGCAATGCAGAGCTGGATGCCCTGGGGCAGATGACGCGCTTCTCCGGCCGGAGCTCGGTCTGCCCATTCCTGCTCGATGTTCCGCCGGAACTGCTCAAGTGTTCCTGCTCCCTCGTCGAGCCTGGCCTGCACCTCGCGGATTTGCTCGAGTTGTGCGTCTTGACCCCCCGCAGGGACTGGGACCACAGCTAGCTCCCGAAGGATGTCAACGCGAGGCGCAGGCCTAGGGGGATCGCCGTTTTCCGGCATACCAAGATGGTCGCCTTCGCCGGGACCCCCTAGATCGACGTGGAAACATTCACGACTTGGGCCGCAATCCTCGTCGCCGAAGCTGCGGCTACCATCGGAACAATCGGAGAGGCAGTAGTCGCATGCGGTCATGAAGTCCCGCATGGCACTGGGGTTACCGAGCCCGGAGAAATCCCAACAAAAGTCGGGCTCGTCATCTTCCTCGGAACCCGAGGGTCCGTAGGTCGAGATGGCCGTCAGCCGGTCCCAGGGTGACCGCATATGATACCCCGGAGGGTTTGAACATGCCTTTATAAAAGCGTCCACCAAAGCGGGGTCGCTCGGTGGGTCGCAGCTGGATCTAAAAGGCACGAGATGGGAACCGGTCGGTACCTCTTGGTCGACAGGCGGTGACTAAGTCACGTCAGGGGCGGACTGCACCGTCGTCTCAGGTACGAGGGTGACGCCCAGCAAGTCCCTCGCGCGTGTGCTGGCGTTGTTCGTTCGCTTGGAGTTGGCGTGTTGCGGGGAAACGGCGCTCGTCTTCGTCTCAGACGCGAGGTCGTCGCCCGACGTGTCCCCCGTTGGGGCGCCGGCGCCGTTGACTCGCTCGATAGCCGACGATGTGCCGCCTCCTGCTTGGCCATGGTTGCCCCGCCTCCTCCTCCGTCGGTGGGGGAGGTGACGGGACAAACCCGAATGTTTTTCCTTTCCATGTGGGGAAGACGTCGTTGATTTCACCGCCGGCGGGTGGGCTGTCGGCCGCCATTGTCGCTGTCGCGCGGCGGAGGAAGGAGTATCATGTCGTAGCCGACGTCTAGGGACATGAACTCAAGACTCCCGAAACGGAGAATCGTCCCGGGTTGGAAAGGTTGCTGGAGACTACCCATCTGGAGCTTGACGGGAAGCTGTTCGTCAACACGCAGCAGGCCCCTACCTGGCGCGCCAACTGTCGGCGTTTCGACCCCGGGGGTCCCTAGACCGACGAGTAAATTATCGTCGCGTGCCCCAGCCCAGATGGGTCAGCGCGAGACGGAGCACGAAGGGGGAAGGAGACAGGCAAAAGGGGAAACCCGCGGCCTTCGTGTTGTCCTGTGCCCAGGTCGGGTGCGCTTGCAGTAGGGGGTTACAAGCGTCCGCGTGGGAGAGAGCGAGAGACTTACGCGTCGGCCCGTTCTCCCGCGCGGCCAACCTTCTCGTGCGAGAGCCCTGGACCTTCCTTTTATAGGCGTAAGGAGAGGGCCCAGGTGTACAATGGGGGATGTAGCAGTGTGCTAACGTGTCTAGCAGAGAGGAGCTAGAGCCCTAAGTACATGCCGTCGTGGCAGCCGGAGAGGTTTTGGCACCCTGTTCATGTGATGTCGTGGTCGTCGGAGGAGCGCTGGAGCCTTGCGGAAGGACAGCCGTCAGGGCTGTCGAGTCCTTGCTGACGTCTCCTTGCTTCCGTAAGGGGCTGAGAGCCGCCGTCGTCATGGAGCACGCGGGGCGCCATCATTATTTGTTTACCGAGGCGAGCCAGATGGGACGCCGGTCTTGTTCCCCGTAGCCTGAGCTAGCTAGGGATAGGGTAATGATGGCCCCCCTGTGACGTGGTCGGTCCGAGCCCTAGGTCGGGCGAGGCGGAGGCTCCTCCGAGGTCGAGGTCGAGTCTGTCTTCCGAGGTCGAGGTCGAGTCCAAGCCCCGGGTCGAGCGAGGCGGAGACCATCGTCCGAGGCCAAGGCTGAGTCCGAGTCCTGGGGTCGGGCGAGGCGGAGTTCGTCGTCTTCCAGAGCCGAGGCTGAGCCCGAGCCCTGGGATCGGGCGAGGCGGAGTCCATCGTCCGAGGCCGAGACAGGGGCCGAGCCCTGGGGTCGGGCGAGGCGGAGCTTCCTATGGCGCCCGAAGCTGGACTTGGCTGCTGTCAGCCTCACTCTGTCAAGTGGCACAGCAGTTAGAGCGATGCAGGCGGCGCTGTCTTCTTGTCAGGTCGGTCAGTGGAGCGGTGAAGTGACTGTGGTCACTTCGGCTCTGTCGACTGAAGAGCGCTCGTCAGGATAAGGTGTTAGGCGATCCTTGCATTAAATGCTCCTGCGATACGGTCGGTCGGCGTGGCGATCTAGCCAAGGTTGCTTCTCGGCGAAGACTGGGCCTCGGGCGAGCCGAAGGTGTGTCCATTGCTTGAGGTGGCCCTCCGGCGAGACGTGAATCCTCCGGGGTCGGCTGCCCTTGCCCGAGGCTGGGCTCGGGCGAGGCGAGATCGTGTCCCTTGAGTGGACTGAGCCTTGACTTAATCGCACCCATCAGGCCTTTGCAGCTTTGTGCTAATGGGGGTTACCAGCTGAGATTAGGAGTCTTGGAGGTACCCCTAATTATGGTCCCCGACAGTAGATATCCGTATTCGATTTTAATATGGATGTCAAATAAATGTTTTCGAATTCGATTTATAGTACTTTTCACTATCCGATTCCATATTCGTATTAAAAAACCATGAAACATCTGATACTATTTGTATCCGTGAAAAATATATGTTTCATGAAACCATTTCAAACTTAACTTTATCACTAATTTAAAATGATTTTAAGTTTAATAATATACTAGAAAAATGATATATCATTTAAAATATTATAAAATATTTATATGATAAATAAATATATCAACCTTATATTTCTAGTGATATTCAATAATAAAATCCAATAGGTTTCATAAACATTCAATTATAACTCTCCACTTTATCTATATAGTGAACACATCTCAACGAAGTTCCATAAACATTCAACTATAACTCTCCACTTTACAATATATATATATATTCATGTTTTCATTTAAGTTTTGGTACACACATTTATAAAGGACATTCAATCATTTTAGAACCAAAAATTTGTTTTTCTTGGTACATTTACTATTTTATATCAATTCTGATTTATTTGTATTTGTATAAATGTCACTTATTAAATATCACGTGTTGTTGTTTATCTTTTGTTACATGCTTCGATAGTTTAAAAATATTATTTATATAGTTTTGTTGACTTGGATATGGAGGGTTTAGGGTTTAGTATTTGTACAGATTTAAGTTTGTTTTAACTATCTATTGACTATCTATAAACTTGTACTTAAATAAAAATCCACATATACATAAGTTAAATTTTAGGGTATGTTGTTTGTGTTGAATTGATTAAATATTCGAATAAGGATTCAGATTCGACTATCCGTCTTGTATTCGTATCCGAAGATATTCGAATTCGTATCCGAATTCGGACTAAAATATGGTAAACGGTGACATTGAATTTGTATCCGTGCATATTTGATCCGTTTCCACCTCATGCCGTGCCACCCCGAAAAGCCCATCACACGTGTCTGTTCGAATTAGCCTACTGAAAGGAAATGTGCCCTTGGGCCATTTCTAAATATTTTGGTGATTTAGTGTCCAACACAAGTGCTTAAGTGATAAACTATGCCAAATGGTGGATAAGGTGCAAATCAATACAAAGGTATGATTCTAGACTTAGTACATTGGTTTGTGTGTACTAACATGTTTGTCTAAGTGCTAGAATCAGAGAAAATACAATTGGACAAGCTTGGCTCGAAGCAGCCAAGAGTCTGCTCAGTCTGGGTACACCGGACAGTGTCCGGTGCGCCAGGATGACTCAGCCGAAATGGCTGCTCTCGGGTTTCGTCGGTGGCGTACGGCTATAAATCACCGGACTGTCCGGTGGTGCACCGGACTGTCCGGTGAGCCAACAGTCGGCCGGGCCAACGGTCGGCCGCGTAATCCGCGCACGACGCGTGGCAGAGCCAACGGTCAGAAGGAGGCACCGGACAGTGTCTGGTGCGCCAACGGCTCTGAAACTCCAACGGTCGGCTTCGCCAAAGAAGGAAAGAAATCCGCACCGGACAGTGTCCGGTGGTGCACCGGACTGTCCGGTGCGCCAGGCGACAGAAGGCAAGAATTGCCTTCCTGGAATGCTCTCAACGGCTCCTAGCTGCCTTGGGGCTATAAAAGGGACCCTAGGCGCATGGAGGAGCACACCAAGCATTCTCTAAGCATTCCTAAGCACCAAGACACCAATTCCGCGCATTCAATTCTTTGAGACAGCAACTAGAGCTCCATATTGAGTAGAGAACTCTTTGGGTTGTGTTGTGAGCTCGAGTTGTGACTTGTGTGCGTGTTGTGCTCTGATTTTGTGTCTTGTGTGCATTGCTCATCCCAGCCTTACTTCCGTGCTTCTTTGTGAACATCTTTGTAAGGGCGAGAGGCTCCAAGTTGTGGAGATTCCTCGCAAGCGGGATATAGTAAAGTGAAAGCAAAACACCGTGGTATTAAAGTGGGTCTTTGGACCGCTTGAAAGGGGTTGAGTGCAACCCTCGTCCGTTGGGACACCACAACGTGGAGTAGGCAAGTGTTGGACTTGGCCGAACCACGGGATAAACCACTGTGCCATCTCTGTGTTGATATTCTTGTGGTTATCGTGTTGTGCAAGAACTCTTCTCAAGCCACTTGGCTTTATTGTGCTAACTCTTAATCAAGTTTTGTGGATTAAGTTTCAAGTTTTTTACAGGATCACCTATTCACCCCCTCTAGGTGCTCTCACCTATAGATGTCTAAACGGGCCACCCGGCACGGACCCGGCCCGAACCCGTTTCGGCCCGGTACGAATAGGGCCGGGCCAGGCACGGCCCGTTGATGCTTCGGGCCGGGTCGGGCTGGCCCACGTGCCTAGGGACATGCCCAAACCCGGCACGCACATGGAAAAATCGTGTCGGGCCGGCCCGTTGGCCCGGTGGGCCTCAACGGACCGGGCCGGGCACTGGCCCGAACCAACAGTAGAACGGTATATAAATACATATATTTAACAGAATTAATCATATATAATAACATATTATTTATATATATGAAGACAACAAAATATTTATGTATGCATTTTATATTTATGTATGCATTTTATATATGTTTGGTCGCGTATTTAGTATTTACATACTATGAGAGAATTAAATGTATTTACATATTTAGTATTTACATAAATATGCGGGCCGTCGTCGGGCCGACCCATTTATCGGGTCGGGCCGGGCCAAAGCACGTGGGCCGCCGTATCTGCCCATACCTGGCCCGCTAAACGGGCCGTGCCGGCCCGGGCCCGTAACCGACCGTGTCGGGCCGTGTTTGGATCGGGCTAAATTCGTGTCGTGCCACGGGCCAAACGGGCGGCCCGCACTGTTTGGACATCTATACTCTCACCTACAACATGTGTTGTACTGTTTACAGTGAAGGAAGGGGAGCGCCAGAGTAGAGGTGAAGCACCCGGTATGGCCTAGTATGATTCAGACCATACCTCGCCCTAACCCAGAACTAGATTGCCTCCTTGCTCTTTCATGGCTCGAGGCTTCTCCTTTCGCCATTCTTCCCAATTGGCCATCGCTACCTACTCTGACGCTCCCCTGCACACGCGTGTGGCCTGCTTGACTGTCGGTGCCCTCTGTCCTTCCTTATCTCCAACGTCGAGCACTGGAGCACTTGCCTTCGTCGTGGTCTCATGCCACGCTGTGGCACTCTAGCTGCTCTCGCTGCTCCAGGAGCACAGTTTCTCTCTCGAACATCGTGTCCTAATCGCATCTTGTTTGCACATGCGACACCTACCTTGACTCTGGCTCAGTGGCCTCAGGGAGTCACAAATCAAACCCTACATGTCGCTCTTATCGCCTTCTTAGGCCTCATCTCTGCCTTTGCGCCAAGCACGCCTCCATATGTGTAAGATAGCGGCCACATCCCCTCCTCCTCTTCGGTTCTCCTCTTCTCCATTGTCATACCTTACTTTTTTGGGTGTGCTCCGCCACTGCGCCAGAGCACTCGACCGCTATCAGGGCATGGACAGTGAGGAGAAGAGGCCAGTAGTGAAGAGGGGGGTCGAGGCTGCTGTTGAGGCAGGGTGGTGTTGGAGGAGGCCACAAGTCAATAAGGCAGAGAGGCGCGACTGTCAAGCACTCGAGCTAGGGCAGGGAGGAGGCAATGCTTGTAGGATGGAGGATCATAGTTGTCCATCATGTAGGAGGTGGCAAGTCGACATCAGGAAGGGAGGGAGCAGACCATAGAGAAGCATCAGGAGGTGGTCAGGAAGATGTGAGCCAACGAGCGGAGAGGAAGACAAGGAGGCTAGTCACGCGTCCGTGTCTAGGGGAAGGCAAGCAGATTGAAAGAGGAGACGAACCACACACTTGTCAGTGGCCTAGGGGAGAAGGGCATGTCTGCACGTGAGTCGATTCAGGAGATGGGTTGTCATCCAGGGTACTGTACATAGCCGGAACAGGGGACAAGTTAGTGGATAGAGCATAAACTAGATGTATAGTCTGATTCTGGTTGCAACTTTGTTACCAGCTCATGGATAGTTTATAGAAGTTTGAGTCATGCTACACGTAATACCCAATGTTCTCTTTTGTATGATAGATTGATGAGCACAAAGATAAAGAAGATTATACCTAACCACGGTTTACCAAACCGCTCGAAAACCGATGAAACCGATGCCACATCGTTGAGGATGTCTTGCTATAGGGGCAGATCTATCATATATGCAATTATGACCTGTCGTAGCAAATGGATAGCGGAGTCCATGCCATCGAGTTAGTTGCTAACCAGTGTAACCATCTGTACTTTATAATGTTTCTTGGTACTCTAGCACATTCAAGCGTGGCTACAAGGATGATGCCACGTGTCGAATAGTGGTCTTCAGTTTGCCTATTGCCTATGTGGTGGTAATAGTGCGCCTACTTAACCGTAGTGTTGTTAATTATAATTAATTAGCATATAGACCGTGCTAACGCTACGATCCTACGGAGGAAAGATGAGGGTCGACGACGGTGGTGGCGGGGATGTGGGGGAGGCGAAGGATGAGTGATGAAGGATGATCTAAATAATATTATTCATTGAATTTAAGTGAGTAAGAGAGAAAGAGTTATCCAGCGATCTGAAGTGTTGATTTTGATGATGTGTTAAGTCTGAGTGTAATTTGTTTGGTAGATTTAGAGGAGTTTAATGATTTGGTTGAGTGGGCTTTACAAAATTTAAACTAGTGGATTATATAGTGGTATATATATAATAGATGGGAGTCTTATCTATACCGTCAATACTATAAAGTTGAATCATAATGGACCCTTATCTTAGCCAGAGCTAAGATCCTTGAAGCGCATAGGCTTATGAGCACGTGTCACTACCGGAATCAGAGCCTTTGCCGAGTGCCGGACGCTTTGCCGAGTGCCTTTTCTCGGGCACTCGGCAAAGACGGCTTTGCCGAGAGCCGCACTCGGCAAAGCTTGGCTCTCGGTAACGAGCGTCTTTACCGAGCGTAGGACACTCGGTACAGGTCCACACTCGGCAAATCCATGTTTGCCGAGTGTCAAACACTCGGCAAATGGGGCTCTCGGCAAAGGGCCGTCAGCGGCCGTCCCAAAGCTGACGGCCGTCAGTCTTTGCCGAGTGCCAACAGTCGGCTCTCGGCAAAGATGCTTCTTTGCCGAGTGCCGCGCATCTGGCACTCGGCAAAGGATGATTTACCGAGTGTCTTATCCAGACACTCGGCAAAGTATATTTTTATTTTTTTGATTTTGTCTCCCAAACTTTTTGTGTTATGTTCCTACACTATGTAGACCTACATGTATCATTTGTGGACAATTATAACATAGTTTTCAATCGTTAGTAGATTTAGTTCGTTTTTTGAAATTCTTCGGAAAATTCAAATTTGAACTGCAGGTCACTCGAAACTTGGAAAACCGTGCATGCAAAAATGATATTCATGTTACTTATCATAAGTTACGACCGATTTCAGAAGCGTACCGGAAACTTCGAGCAACATGCTCACTAAACATGGCCGTGAACTTGGCATCCACATGTTTAAAAATTGTATAAAACACAAACAAAGTCAGAAAATCATGAAACTTGTCCCCGTGTCATGATATCATATGTATAGGCTATGATAAAAATTTTAGAGTATTTGGAGAAAGTTGTGAGACACTATCTGTAGAAACCTTCTAGATTCACATTGAAACTCTATGATTTCATGTGTAGTCCTCTTAGGTTTCTACACATAGTGTCTCACAACTTTCTCCAAACATTCTAAAATTTTTATCACAGCCTGTACATATGATATCATGACACGTGGACAAGTTTCATGATTTTCTGACTTTGTTTGTGTTTTATACAATTTTTAAACATGTGGATGCCAAGTTCACGGCTATGTTTAGTGAGCATGTTGCTCGAAGTTTCCGGTCCGCTCCTGGAATCGGTCGTAACTTATGCTAAGTAACATGAATATCATTTTTGCATGCACGGTTTTCCAAGTTTCGAGTGACCTGCAATTCAAATCTAAATTTTCCGAAGAAATTCAAATAAACGAACTAAATCTACTAACGATTGAATACTGTGTTAAAATTGTCCACAAATGATACATGTAGGTCTACATAGTGTAGGAACATACCACAAAAATTTTGAGAGACAAAATCAAAAAAATAAAAATATACTTTGCCGAGTGTCTAATGGTTGACACTCGGCAAAGTATGCTTTGCCGACTGTCCCCAGGTTGACACTCGGCAAAGATGTGTAAGTTCATCTTTGCCGAGTGTCAGATGGCAGACGCTCGGCAAAGGATCCTTTGCCGAGTGCCACCGATCTGGCACTCGGCAAAGTTTATTTTAAAAATTAAAAAAAAACTTTGCCGAGTGCCAGATCACGGGCACTCGGCAAAGTAGGCGAATATACTTCGCCCGCACCCTTCTTCCTCCTTTCTTTCTCTGCTCTCGCTAACTCGCGCCGCCGCCGCCTCCCTGCGCTACCGCCGCCGCCCCGCACCGTCGCCGGCTCGCCGCCCCACCGCGCCGCGCCCTCGCCGGACGCCCGCGCCCGCCCTCGCCGGCCCTCGCCAGCCGCTGCCGCCCGCGCCCGCCTTCGCCGTCGCCGGCCCTCGCCAGCCGCGGTCGCCTGCGCCCGCCCTCGCCGGCCCTCGCCGGCCCTCGCCCGCCTTCGCCGTCGCCGGCCCTCGCCGGCCCTCGCCAGCCGCGGTCGCCCGCGCCCGTCGCGCCCGTGCCCTCGCTCGCCGCCGCGCCGCCGCGACGCCGTCGCGCCCGTGCCCTCGCTCGCCCACGCCGCGCGCGCTCACGCTCGCCCACGCTCGCCCGCGCCCACGCTCGCCCGCGCTCGCGCCCACACTCTCCCGCGCCCACGCTTGCCCGTGCTCGCGCCCACGCCGCCGCGCCCACGCCCACGCCGCGCTCGCCCCGCCCAGGCCCGCGCTCGTCGTGCCGTGCCCGCCGTGCCCGCCCTCGCGCTCGCCGCAGTCGCGCCCGCCGTGCCCTCGTCCGCCAGGCGCCTCGCCCGCGACCCGTCGTCTCGACCGTGCCGAAACCTCTAAGGTGATTACTTGATTTATGTTATACGTGTATGATTTATATGAAATGATTAGTTTTAGTATTGTGGATTGCCGGCCATCGTGCCGTTGAATTATGCGTGGATGCGCCGCACAGGGTCATGCTCCACCACCTCCGTTGTTCCCTGCAACTGACCCTGCTGAGTTCACTACTCCTGTGAGTATCAAAATTTTAGTACTGCATGATATATATTCATATGTTCTCACACATACAATCTACTCTCTATGCAGGGTCAATCGGCGGCGTCGAACAACCCTCATGCTTCGTCCAGCCCTTCGCCGAACCAGTCCAGATGCCCACCTCGTTGATGATCCAGACTTGGTCTTGTGAGTGTTGGTGATGTTTGGCTAGACTTGGTCTTGTGAGATACTTGGTGATGTTAGTGATGATCCAGACTTATATCTGTTTTGTGATGATCCAAACTTATATTTGTGAGTGTTGGTGATGTTAGTTATACTTGGTCTTGTGAGATACTTAATGAGACTTATGTGCTGTGAAACCTGATTTATGTGGTGATATTTGTGATATATATGGTGTTGATGATAAATGTGTTGATTCTGTGATGCGAATGATATATAATGTGATGTGAATGATATATATCTTTTGTTTGTTTGGATGGAACAGCAAAAACAAATAAAAAAGAGACATCCTGGTCACTTTGCCGAGTGTAACACTCGGCAAAGGTCGCTTTGCCGAGTGCTATGACCATGGCACTCGGCAAAGAAGGAAACCTGGGAACCGGTAAAGCCATCTTTGCCGAGTGCTGACCATGGCACTCGGCAAAGAAGGAAACCTGGGAACCGGCAAAGATGTCTTTGCCGAGTGCCGTTGCCAAGGCACTCGGCAAAGGGACTGGCAAAGGGGCCCACTGGAGGGTTCTTTGCCGAGTGCCAGTCCACCAGACACTCGGCAAAGAAACCTCCTTTGCCGAGTGCCTACTAGGGCTCTCGGCACAGAGACTGGCTGTGGGGTCCACTAGACCAGTCTTTGCCGAGTGTCGCCGTTGGCACTCGGTAAAGGATCCGTCACCGTCACTTGGCGCCGTGACGGTGACTTTTCTTTGCCGAGTGCCAAATGGCACTCGGCAAAGTCTTTGCCGAGTGCCCGACAAAAAGTACTCGGCAAAGAAGCTGTTGCCGATGTACAGTTCGCCGAGCGTTCTTTGCCGAGTGTTACACTCGGCAAAGGCTTTGCCGAGTGTAAAATAGCCTTTGCCGTGTGTTTAGAACACACGGCAAAGAAGCTGATTCCGGTAGTGTGTCTGATAATAGCCGAGCCCTCTACTATTATTTCTTTTAGTGTTTTTAAAAGATGTTTTGGCACCGTTTGGAGATACGACGTTATGCAGACGGTGATAGACTGAGAGGGATATTACGACGGCGACTCTTGGGACGAAACTAGAGTTAGAAATAAGGATGTATAAGAGTATGTATATATTTTGTTTGGGTATCACTGTATCAGGTTACTATCGGGCCTATAGCAAATTTTAGATTATGCCGTGTCATCTAGCTTGTCTCGAAGTAGCTAGAGCCACGTTTAGCACAACATATTTGCAGGTTTCAGCAGAAGCGGTACCAGTATTAGGACGTTTCTACAGCAGCTACCAACAGGACGTTTCCAATAGCAACTGTCAATAATAGAACGTTTCTACAGCAGTTCAATAACATGACATTTCTACAGCAGCTATCAACAGGACGTTTCTATATTAGCTTATCAGTTCAGCTACTGTCAATAGCTCTGGTTCCTTGGCATCCTTGCACCTAGTGCACGAACGCTGTGATGGACATCGTGGTTAATTGGCGATCCCCTGTTTCCCCAGGTGAAGAAAAAAAGGAACTCGATAGGCCACGCGGCAAACCACAGCGCGCGCGCGAATGTATGAAGTACGTCGATATGAGTCGATAGGAACATAATATATGGTGCAAACTAAGTCCTCTATGTAACCATGTAAACTTTTAATATAGGCTACATGATATTAATCTATGGGAGCACGCGAGAGAGTGAGATGGATATTTGCAAAAGTGTGATTAGGAGTAGGCGGCTAAGTGCAAAATTATTCACGTACTCCCGCACGTTTCCTTGGATCAACATCATATGGTCCAGATTAAAAGTTTGCATGGTTACACGAAAGGGTTGGTTTACACCCCCGTGAGTCGATAACCTAAAAATAGTTAGTACTATAGATGACCAATAAGTACGAGGCTCGTGAGCCTGGCACGAAGCCCGCTGTTTGGGCTCGATCCAAGCCCGGCACGACCCGGTTCTATACGGGCCTTAGCCGGCCAGACACGAATAAACGGGTCGGGCCCGGACAGGAAAAGCACGGTGGCTGGCCCGGCACGGCCCGTTTACCTCTAAGCCCGTTAAACCCGTTTTTTGAATTAAATCCTGTCGACCCGCTTAGCCCGTTTTTCGGTCCGTTTTTTACGTGCTTACCGAGCCGGACCGGCTCTTTTAGGCCCGCTGCGGGCCGGACTAGAACAGAGAAAAGAGCCCGTGGGTTTAAATGGGCCAGCCTGATTTCTAACTATGCCTAGTGGATCAGGCCCAAAACAGGCCCGGCTTCATCGGACTCGAGTCGGACGGCCAGTTTGATCATCTCTTTTTTTAGATAATGGGAACCAAATCCCGACCTACATCAGCTGATGACGGCCGTCCACACACCCCAACAAAAGGTACCGAAACAACGCCACATTTGGCCACAAAACCCAAACGCAGTTGGGAGAATAGACAAACATCACATAGTTAATCTATTACAGAAGGTCCAACCATGCGTCGAGAAGACTTGCATCATCGATGTCTCCAAAAGTCTGCAGGCCTCCCTCATGCTTCTAGTGTCCACTTTATGCCTTTGAAGCATCCCCCAGAAACGACACCAGTAAGTTCCTCGGAAGAGTACCTGTAAATAAGTTTGGATAGGAGATTTATTAAAAACCACATCGTTTCTACTTAGCCACAACGCCCAACAAATAGCTATAGCGCCCACATATATCTTAGCTTTAACATTAGGGTGAAACCCCTGAAGCCAAGAAGAACACATATCTTCTATACTAGTTGGTTCTCTAATGCCAAATGTAAAATATACCGTTCGCCATAGAAATCTCGCATAATGGCACTGGAAGAAAAGATGTTGAATAGTTTCATCTTGTGGACAGAAAACACATTTTTTTGATCCTGACCAATTTCTCTTGGCAAGGTTATCTTTAGTTAAGGTTACCCCTTGTCTTAAGAACCAGAAGAAGATCTTGATCTTTAAGGGGAGTTTTAGTTTCCAGATGAGGCCATCCTGCCGTACTTGTCCGTTCCCAATCAATGCCGCATACATAGACTGAGTGGAGAACAACCCGTTTTGATGAAGGCTCCAACGAAAACTATCTCTTGCCTGGTTCAACGTCGTATCCACTACTAGGCTGACTAAGGTATGCCATCTCTCCAAATTAGCACCATGTAAGCCTCTCCTGTAGGATACATTGAGAGGTACAGACCCTAGCACATTGGCCACAGTAGCATTTTTCCGCTGCACTAGGTTATATAGGCTCGGGAATCTATGCTGGAGCGAGAAATCCCCTAGCCATTTGTCCTCCCAAAACCTTGTGTCCTGTCCGTTGTTAACTCGGAATATCCCATTCGCAAAGAAGATATCCTTCACTTTCATCAAACCCGACCAGAAGTGGGAATCTCCTTGTTTCCGAACCACTTGACCAAGGGTTTTATTCCCTAGATACTTCCTTCTAAGGATCTGTTGCCATAAACCCTCCTCGTTTATCAGCTTGAACAACCACTTACTCAACAGGCATTTATTCTGAATATCAATATTCTTAATTCCCAGGCCCCCAGTGTCCTTGGGCTGACAAAGAATATTCCATTTAGTAAGCCTGTATTTCTTTTTTTCCTGGTCCGATTGCCAAAAGAACCTAGATCTCAGGTAATCCATTTTCCACAAAACCTTACGAGGGACCTCAAAGAAGGACATCATATATAATGGGAGACTAGACAGTACTGAATTGATTAGAACTAGCCGCCCTCCGGACGAAAGGTGCTTGCCCTTCCAACTACTCAGCTTTTTCTCAATGCGTTCGAGTACACCGTTCCAATCAGCGTTACTCAGTTTCCTATAATTCATAGGAATGCCTAGGTACTTGAATGGATATGTCCCCATTTTGCATCCGAACAGCTGAGCATACTGACTCTCACATTCTTTAGCGGCTCCAAAGCAGAATACCTCACTCTTATGGAAATTGATCTTGAGACCTGACAATTGTTCGAAAGCGCATAGAATGAGCTTAAGATTACAGGCTTTCTCATAATCATGATCCATAAATAGTATGGTATCATCTGCATACTGGAGAATGGACAGCCCCTCATCAACCAGGTACGGAACCACCCCTGTGATCTGACCCTCTCTTTTGGCCCTGTTTATTAATACTGCCAGCATGTCAGCAACAATATTAAACAAGGTAGGAGAGAGGGGGTCCCCTTGTCTTAATCCTTTCTTAGTTTGGAAGTTATTACCCACCTGGTCATTTATCTTAATGTTAACATGACCTTTCTAGGTAAAAGCCTTGACCCAATCGCACCATTTTTCCGAAAAGCCTTTCATGTTTAAAGTTTGTTTCACAAAGGACCATCGAACTTTGTCGTATGCCTTTTCAAAATCCACCTTAAACACCACCCCGCTCTGCTTTTTCCGGTGCATCTCATGAAGAGTCTCATGAAGGACCACGACGCCTTCCATGATGTTGCGCCCGGGTAAAAAAGCAGTTTGGGTTAAACTAATAACTTTATGTGCAACTTTTGTCAATCTATTCAAGGCAGCCTTTGTGAATATTTTGAAACTCACGTTCAGAAGACATATAGGTCTATACTGTTCTATCCTAATTGCCTCACTTAATTTCGGAAGCAAAATTATTGTTCCAAAATTCAAGCTGTGCAACGGAAGACAGCCCTTACTAAAGTCTTCGAACAGAGCCATCAAATCATCCTTGATGGTTTCCCAGAAAATTTGATAAAATTCTGCCGGAAAACCATCCGGCCCTGGAGCTTTGTTGTGCTCCATCTGAAAAATTGCACCCTTAACCTCTTCCATGGTAAAATCAGCAGTAAGACTATCATTCTCCTCATCCGATATCTGAGGAATATCATCTATTCGCTCATCATTAAGATGAAAATTGGAATCCTCAGCCGGCCCGAACAGGTTTTTGTAATAAGAAGTGATGTGTTTCTTAAGCTCAACATCCCCACTTATTACTTCGTCCCCATCCAGCAATTTATAGATTCTCGTCTTCCTGTGTTTACCATTAGCCACCAAATGAAAGTATTTCGTATTTGCATCCCCTTCCAATAAACCTTTTGTTTTCGCTCTTTGGTACCATTTAACTTCTTCTTCTCTCAACATCGCAGCTAATCTGTTACGGAGAAAGTTTCTCATGTCTACCTCTTGAGTGGAGAGAAGACCTGTTTCCGCTTTCTTGTCTAAGATATCAAGTCGACCCAACACCTCTTTCTTTTCTTTTTTATTGGATCCACTCGTATTCTTAGCCCAACCCCGCAAATATTGCCTCAGTTTCCTCAGCTTATTCTGCCACCTCACCAAGGCCGAGGCCCCCCCATAATCCCTTGACCAGATTTGTGAGACCATTTCCTTAAAGCCATCGCGAAGCAACCATCCTAGTTCAAACTTGAACTCGGGTTGTGCAGTGGCCATTGGGTTGTCTCCAAAACTTAGAATCAAGGGAGTGTGGTCAGAAATATCCCTGGAATGTGCAGTCACAGTGGCTCTCGGGAATTTTAGTTCCCATTCGGTTGAAACTAAAATACGATCCAGCTTCTCATATGTGGGAATATCTCTTGAGTTTGCCCAAGTGAATTGTCTACCCGACAATTCAAACTCTCTCAAACTCAAGCCATCTATTACCGCATTGAAGAGAAAAGGCCATCTTGTGTTAAAATTGTTGTTATTCTTATCTGCCGACTTCCTAAGCAAGTTAAAATCCCCCCCAATGAGGATCGGCTCAGAAACATGGCTGGTCATGTTAACCAACTCGGCAAGAAAGGCTTCCTTAAAATTATCTTGTGCAGGGCCATAGACGCTCACCAGTGCCCATTTGAAACCATCACTTTTATTACGCAATAAAGACTTAACGTAAAAATCACCCTCATCAATCGACCCAATGTCGTAAACATTAAGGTCTATCCCCAACACCATACCACCCGACCTGCCCCTCGGCTCCTTGCAATGCCAAAGAAAGTCTTTACCGGCACACAGGTTTTTAAGGAACACATCCGAAAAATCCTTTTTCCCGGTCTCAGACAAAGCGATGAAACTAAGATTAAATTCCTTAGTTAAATCAGTCACGAAACGATGCTTTTTTGGGTCTCTAAACCCATCACAATTCCAGAACACCCCTTTCATTTTGCTGTATGTTTTTTTTCTTTTTCTTGCCCTTCCTAGGCCGACCCAGCTTCACCCTACCACTATGTGAGGGCTTACTAAGAGACACTGAATCACCTGATTTTTGCCAATTTGAATTATTGACAAAATCTATATCCAGAAGCTCTTCCATTATTTCCCCACATAGATTATGAAGCATGAGTGGGTCTATCTCATCTTCTTCTTCTATCGTTTCCGGTTCAGTAGCAGTTATAGCAATTCCATCTTTCCCTCCATCAGGCTCAACCCTATTCGAGTACAACTTACTAATCACATCAATCGAAGCAGCAATCTCCCCACCATTGCCCCCTAATGAGATTCCAATGCTACTAAGGTTTGCTACTGCCGTATCTATGGGAATGTTAAAAACTTTATCAAAAATTGGAACATTAAAAACATTACACATACCTCCATTCCTTTCAGTTTTCAGGCGCTCCGCCCGGGCAAGCGAATGCTCATCCGTTGTACAAGATCTCCTCTTGCGACCAGATGGCAGCTCAGTCTCCGGGATCGCCGCAAGGCGCTCAACCCTGGCGGCCCTAGTCTCCATTTCCGGTGTACCTGAAACCATGAAATTATCCACCATCGGCTCTAGCACAGCATCCACGGCCATCCCCTGATGCTCATCCATGAGCTCAGTAGGTGCGAACGCCTGTAGCTCACTGGCCGTGTGTGTCTCATGGCTGACAACCAGGTTGTGGTTACCACCATCAGCCCCACCGTTAACATCCTCCTTCTGGACCTGACCGCCATCGGCCTTGCTGCCATTCTCATTTTTCTCCTCCGAACTGTTCTCTGGCCCATTCTTGTTTCGATCGGCCTTCCCTTTGGGATCACCCAAATTATCCTTATCTTTCCTGCTGCCTTCTTCTCCGTCCTGATCAAAAGCAAGCGGCACCGGGACCCCATCCACCAGGTGCCTCTCCACCCAGTAATGCACTTCATAAATAACTCTGTTGATCTCCACCTCACCAGCAGAGGGGACTGCTTCTGGATCAATTACACCCACCATCATCCGACAGATGTCGTGCTTCCGGAAGAATACCATGTCAACCTCCACAGTGGTGCCAAGCGTAGACCCAACTCCCCAAATATGTGGATAAGTGCATAGTGCCGACGGTAGACCATCAAACTGTATCCAAACGTCAGTAAGAGTGGCCTTCACTCGACCCCCGGATGAACTAGCCTTGAACTCAAGAATTGCCTTCTGAGACTTAGTCTGGACCGGACCCCATTCGATCATCCTTTGCAATTCCGCTGCTGCAGGAAAGGAAGTCCGAAACACCTTTGGGGTGATTTGATCCACGTACCATGGACCAAGTCCGGGTAGCAGCCTTTCCAGCTCTCGAATCACATTGTCCAGGCTAATACACCCCTCCACCACTTGTATTATTGCCAACCTGTTCTCATTGCTACCCTTAGTGAGCTTCTTGTTGGAGGGGATGTGAAAGAAACCGCCATTTTTTATGGCAAAACCAGCTGGGATAGCATGCACCTTAGGAGCGTTGAACACCGGACATTTCAGCTTGATATGGGTGTCAGTACCACATACTTCGCAGAATAACTCCGCTGTACACTCGCTCATCACGTGGCCTTTCCCGTAACATCTATGGCAGTACCCCTTGCTATTCAGCTTGCCCTCCTCCTTGGTACCTTCCTTCTCCTTGTTCACAGTATTCTTCTTCTCTCCCTTTGCCGACGCTGAAGGAAGGAGTGGTCCAGCATTTGCACTCACCTGCTTGTGATCGACGGCCCTGGGCTCCCCAACAGCCATCTCAGCATTCATACCTTGCAGAGCAGTGAGTGCCTGCTGGAGAATCGTTGCCAGTCCCGCCTGGTCGCTAACACCAGCCGGGACGATCGTACCACTCGACGAACCGTGCCCAGCCGAGTTCACTGCTGGCGGCTGGGGAAAGCAGGAACCGTCACCAACTGTCCGCGGTCTCTCCTCACCTCTTCCGCCTGCTGACAGATGAGCACCACGACCTTGGCCTGGCCGCGCCCAAGTTCTCCCCCTGGACTGATGCCTTCCGCCCCCATAACCAGCACGGAATTGGTTCGGGCCGCTGTACTGGAAGCCTTGACGCGGCACACCTCTTCCGGCTCCAACACCACTGCCTCGACCTCCTTGCGTCGCCTGCTGGGACTCATCGCGATTCTCCATGCCTGGCTCCGGAAGCGCCCTGACCGAATCCGCGTAAGAACGACACCCTAAGGCGCAGTAGTTTGTTTTGGGGGCACGCCGCAGGTCGGGAATTGGAAGAGCTCTATCGAAAAGAGTCGCAAGGCCTTTCGGAGGCTTGTATGGCTCATTTCGAATATTGCTTCTCGCTAACCCGTCACCAGCTGGGCCCACCAACGATTGCACTGCCCTGGGGCTATTCGCTTGCTTGGACTAGCTAGTACCGCGAACACTATTTCATTCATTCGATTATTATTCAAGAAAGCCCCGGATACATCAATGTGAAGACCGTTGAAGGGTGTATTTACAGCTTCTAGCCTTTAGCTCGTCCTTGTCCCAGTCCCAGCTTCACGGTCGACCTCCACACACACAGGCTCGACAAGCACTTCACTCACGTCCCGCCACCATGGCCTTGACCCTCCTCACCAACTCCTTCCTGCACCGGTCGAGCCAAAAAGAATCAGATCACAGTTCTCATATCAATGGAAGATTGATTCACATATTCTGCAGGCCGTACCGGAGCAGCTGCCTGTCGAAGGAGGAGGCGGAGAGGAGGCCCCTGTTCTCCTCGGCGCGCCTGATGAGGTAGGGGATGATCTGCTCCACCGGCCCGTACGGCAGGTACTTGCTGACCTGGAACCCGGCGTTGCGGAGGCTCAGCGACAGCCCGTCCGCCATGCCCATCAGCTGCGCGAATTGCAGGTTGCGGTCTCCCTTGGGGATCCCCAGCTCCTGGGCACGCGCCGCCGCGAGTTGGCCTAGTAGGATCAGCAAGGAACACACGACCACCGTATCCCATCAGTAACCAGTTGTGCAGGAAGACAGGACGAGGGGTTTGCGGCGCGGGCAGCCAGCTACCTGACTCCACGTTGTGGGTGGCGAGCATGACGGAGGCGGACCCGCGGCGCACGCGGTCGAGGAGGAAGGCGGCGCAGCCGTTGTAGCAGTCGTGGGTCTCCTGGATGCTGCCGTGCACGGGCGACGGCACGCCGAGCGCGGCCGCGAGCCGGGCCTCGCGGGTCAGGTACGCGCCGCGCACGACCTTGAGCCCCAGGCGCACGCGCTCCCGCTCCGCGCCGCGCACCATGGCCTCCAGCCGGTCCCGCGCGTCGCGGAGGTACGCCTGGATGGTGCCGTGCACGATGGGTCGCCCGCCGTCCGCCGCGCCGGCGTCGTTGAACGCCAGCGCGCCCACCAGCGTGAAGTAGTCGATGGCCGGCTGCACCGTCGCGTACTCCGCGTCCACCAGCAGCGGGATGCCGTGCTCCGCGCACCGCGCGCACACCGCCAGCAGCCGCGAGTGCGCCAGCTGCAGCTCCCTCTCCTCCTCCGCCGTCAGCGCCGCCGGCTCCGACGCGGTCAGGTGGAGCGGGCTCGAGTCAGACAGCACCGGGAAGGAGTGCGTCTTCCACGGCAGGCTGAACGACGGGTGCTTCTTCTGCCAACGCAGCAGGTCGCTCGCCTTCTCCAGCAGCGCGATCGGGCAGAGCGCCGTGATCTTGATGCACACGCTCGCCTGCACAGCAACGACCCACACAATCACAAATTTACTCTGTATTTATCTAAGGAGTAAAGTAACACATAACCTCTAACTCCTTTTTTGCGTTCATATAAAAAACTAAAAACGGGCTAGAAACGCAAAATCTCTGAGGTTTGACGCAGCGACTAGGAACGTCTAAATAAAGATAATAAGGAGTCCGTTCCGGCCGTGCCGTGTCGTGTTGTAGGGTTTTGGTGTGTGAGTTTGAGGCTGAAACGAGCGGCTCAGACAACGCAAGCGTGACATGCTAAAAATAAATAAAAAAAACAGCAGTCGGTTTTAGGGCCCACGAGCAGTGACCGAATCAGCGCCAGCTAGCTAGACAGGCGGGCGATTCACTAGGCAGGCAGGCTACTGCGAGAAGATTCCCACGGGATCCGGGGGTCCACTCGCGCAGACAGGAGATTCCGTCCGACGTGGCAGCGTCCCGTCCCACCGCCATGCAAGCCACGGTCCACGGAGGAAAATTGCAGAGAGGCGGAACGGAACGGGAAGCGTAAGCGGGTGACTCTGACTCACCGAGCCCGGAGGCAGCGAGGCGGCGACGTCGACGGCGGAGACGAACCCGGCGGCGTTGCGGTCGCAGGCGTGGCCGTCCTCCGCGTCCTCGATCCCGTAGTCGAGGATCCCGCCCATGCCCCCGCGCCAGAGGCGGCGCACGACGGCCGCGGCCTCGTCGGCGGTCTCGCCCGCGCAGAAGTGGCGGTACGCCGTGGCCCTGGCCGCGGCGCGGCCCAGCGCGCTGCCGGCCACCGCCGGCGACCGCAGCGCCGCGGTGGCGGCGTCCACGAGCGGGCCCACGGACAGCGCCTGCAGCGCGGCGAGCGTGCGCAGCAGCGCCGACGTCGGCTCCCCCGCGAACAGGCGGCCGGTGTCCTCGAACTGCAGCGGCCTCACGGACGACGCGGGCGCCGGTGGCAGCGGCACCGCCTGGTGGGAGCGGGCGGCGATCGCCTCGCCGGCGGCCGCGGCCGCGACCGCCTCCTCCGGGAGCTTGGCGGCGGCGAAGGTGGACAGCGCGCGCTTCGTTGCACGGGAGGCGATGGCCATGGAAGGACGGGCCTTTGCCGGACCGAGCGCAAGCGAGGGGAACGTAGAGCGGCGGCGCTTTCTCAGGGACGAGAGGGAGAGAGAGAGAGAGAGAGAAGAACACGGTTGCGGTGTGCAAACTACGACGCAGGCAGGCAGGCAAGGCAGGAGGTGGAGGATGCTTGCGTAACGTTGCGATGAGATGGAATGGAATGGAACTCAGCCCCGGCGCGGCGACTTATATAACCAGGAAAAGGGCAACGGAAAGTAGAGGGCGGCTGTTTTCGTGAAGGTCCTCGAGGAAGCGGAGTCCAAGATTGGAGGAAGCGGACTCTGCTCCTCTTTTATAGCAAGGCCTAGGCCACCACGTACGGAGAGCTTGGGGGAAACCGTCAAGAAATCGGAAATGAGCTGGAAAATCAGGCGGGAGAGGAAGGGAGAGAGAGAGAGAGAGGAGGATTCAAGAGAGACGCGCCGTGAGTCAGCTCTGTCGGAGCGCAGCGAGGACGGGAAGAGACAGCTAGCGGGCCGCATGGCGGCATGGGCGCGCGCGAGATCGCAGCGGACTCGGCTGACGACGCTGATGCCCCGGCCCCAAGATCGGTCGGTCCGACGGCACGCAGGTTGCCGTGGGGAGTTTGACTAGTGATGACGCGGATCCCGCGTGGAGAGATCAGCGCGCTGCTCTGCCTCTGCCTCTGCTCTCTCCATCACACGCTTGGCTTTCAGCCCCTGCACGCTTCTCTCTCCCGCCGCCAACAACGTCTCGCCGTTCGTACGCCGGAGACCCCTGGATCCAGCATCGTGCCGCGATACTGGCAGCCAGGGACAGCCTTCGTTCAGCTGTCGGAGCTCTGCGTGTTACTGTAGTATTTTTTACTGCAGCGTTCGGACCTGATGGTGCTGTGCTGCCTGCTACTGCTAGTGCCAGCAGATGACGCGGCTCCGTCGACGGCCGCAGCATTAGCAAGGATAGTAGTGTGGTATGACTTCAAGTGCACCACGCACCCACACGCGACGTCGGCCCGGGATTAATAATTCTACGCTTGATCAACGAGTCTTTGCCGACTGATCCCCCTTCCCGCGTGATCAAGCTAGCGCGGGGGTAACGTGGTCTGACTAAGCTGTGCGAAGGCAGGAATACCCAGAAAAGGACAGATTTGACTGCGGTGAAGAATATGCAGTGGGAATATCTTGGATTCCTTTTCCAATGGAATAGTGGGTTTTTTTTTTTGAGGGATGTGGGGGGCGAAAGCCGAATGGAATAGAGCTGGCTACAGCCGATAAAGTTGCATTCGATTCAATCTTACGGCTGTCGTCTAAGACGGTAGTTGTACGTACCATCGGAACCTTCAGATGATGTTAGGCTAAAAATGCTCTCAGCCTCTCGTGCCTCAGTGGAATAGAGCTGGCTTCAGTGGGAATATGATAGAGAGAGGCATGTCTCTCTCTCTATCATCATCACGAAGCGAAAAATGCTCTCAGCCTCTCGTGCGGCTTTTCTGCTGCTGCTGCTAAGATGTTTACGGAACATTTGGTGTGGACATCGTTACATGGTACCATTTGGTTCAAATATTTGTAACGTAATGGATAAGTGATAACGTTAAATCATATTTGTTTTAAGTTAACTGTAATCAGATATCATACTAAAAATTGATACCGGACTATTCAAATTTGTTACCGCCTGCAATCGAGTGTAAACCATTACCATTACCCTTTACGTTACATTTCGTGAACCAAACAGCACCATAGATATTATGAATTTATGATCGCTCGGACGAGCTATACGCGGGTCGCGGATAGCATCAAATGCCAATGAAGCATCTGGCCGTTGGACACGGCCATTAATCAATCGTCTTTACTTATATCCCCTTCTTTCGTCGGAGGAAAATCATGCCAAATGGTTCGTACTGTATCGTGCCTTGACGTGCAGCTTGCCCATACCAGCGCGCAAGATTCCAACAAGAATCCTTCCATTCAAAAAAAAAAGGGGAGAATATTCCAGCCAGGCCAGCACAACACCGACTGAAAATCGTACTAGTGCAGTACTCCCTCGAGGCCTCGACGGCCGACCAGCCCCGCGGTCACTCCAGACCTCCAGAAACAGCGGCAGCCCAGCCCAGCCAGCGTACGTGAAATGAAAAATTGCAAGCGCGAGAACCACCTGCGGTTCCGTGCGCTGCGCCCATGCCCAGACAGCTAGCGCGCGCGGCTGTGGACAGCCGTGCAGCGCGCTGAAAGGGTAGCCATGCAGGTGGGATAGATTCGGACCGCATCCGTGTGAATATTTACCATATTTTAATTCAAATACTGTTCCTCTAAATAGTATCGAATATGTAAAAAAATAGATAGTTTGGATTTAGATTCACACTCGGATACTTACTTAATTTGGTTGGAATATAGCGCCATAAGGAGTATCGGTTTGTTTTATTGATGAATTTCTAGTTGATAAAAAAACATATTAGAAGCAAATTGTGAACATAATACATAGATATCTTATGACCACATTCATTAATGTATATATATATAATTATATGTCATGCTTATAAATATATGTCATACTTTAAAATAAAAGGTTGCAAAATCTTCTTAAACTTCTTCCATATCATGCTTTTGTCATCAAAATATTATCCGTGTCGAATTTTGGGTTTTTAGCCATATTTGCATATTCTTTTACAATTTCCATAGATAGGCATCGTGTAATACATTTAATTGATATACAATAGTAAATTTGCCATTTCCAAAATGAAATGAAATACCCTATATGAATGTGCGCGCCAAAATGTAAATACTGATGAAATTAATCTGTATAGTGTGGACTGGATACTTGTAGTTGAATGCATATGAAACATAGTTGAGAGCACCTTGGGGGATTTGTTGCCCAAGCATAGTCCTTAGGCTTGGCCCTCTACTCACATATTATTGATAGAGAACAAATCCAAGCATGTGAGAGAGATTACTACTGAGTTGCGTTAAGTGACACTTGGTGGTTGAGTTGCAAGCCTGTGGTGCTTGTTATCTTGGAGGTTGCTGCATCCTATATAGCTTAGAGGTTGTGGCTCTATGTAAGTCCACGCAAAGTTATGAGTGGCTTCAGAGAAGGCTTTCTGAGGGGTACCATGCTCACCCAACGAAAGACGTGAACAACAACACTGATAGAGCGAGGTGTGAAGAGCGGCAAGTGGATCGACCAGATCTAGTGCTAGAGCTCATGTATGAGCACTGCATTGAGAGAGTATGACTTGCGGGTCGCCACTAGCAAGAGGATCGACTACAACCTTAGGCTTGCCTCAATGAGGGGAAAATAATTAACATGTCAAACCTTAGAAGAAAAATCATCGTGTCAATATTTTTCGTCCTAATAGTTTGCAACTCCCTAACTCTCTTGTGCATTTACTTTCTTGTGATTTTATTGCTTCCTAAGTTTTCCAAATTCACTTATAATATTGCTCTTAGTCTAATTTTTATCTTGAAAAAACAATCAAGTGAAGAGGACTTTATCTCTTCTTCTACCTCTCAAACTTAGTTAGTTTTGCGCTAACCCATAACTTTGGACCAAGTTTGTGGTTTAAGTTGTGTTTTTGTAGGATCATATGTTCACCCCTCTAGGTGTTCTCATGAACCAAGACTCAAGAACATAGCAACACATTCTTCTCTTTTGCACTCTCACAAGGCACTATCACAATTCAGACATGAATGGCTATCTCTATGCTTAGTCCACACTTTTGTGGCACTTGGAGGCTTTGATCTTTTAGGAGTGTTGCTCTAGTGTATTAGAGTTGTTCCTCAGTTCTTATGTATTGAATGGTTTGATTGTGGGTGGTATTTATAGTCCCCAACCAACCACATAGCAGTTGGGAAGGAGGTGCTACATCATAACTTGTATACAATATTTAACATCAACGATAATATTATTTTGTCGTACAATTTTTCTTTATATGATACCATTGAGAGTTTACTATGACTTCGGTCCGAATTTTGGCTCCTCCACTATCCATACTTTTTTGTCCTTGTTAGTTATCAGGGAAAAAATGCGACTTTGTAACAGATTTAGGCATAACTATAACAAAAGCCATCAGTGTCAATTTAGAAAATTATATGACGAATATTAGTACAAGATAGACGATGTATATCTATATCGATGTTCGAAGTTCAAAACTAGAGTGGATTCTAGGTCAGCAAACCACAGTTTTAGAAATCCAGTTATTAAGACAAAATCAACTTAAATAACTATAATCGAGAGAGTTTAAACTGCCGCTGCATTGCATTGCCGCTGCATTGCAGAGCTAGCGGGCCGCATGGCGGCATGGGCGCGCGCGAGATCGCAGCGGACTCGGCTGACGACGCTGATGCCCCGGCCCCAAGATCGGTCGGTCCGACGGCACGCAGGTTGCCGTGGGGAGTTTGACTAGTGATGACGCGGATCCCGCGTGGAGAGATCAGCGCGCTGCTCTGCCTCTGCCTCTGCTCTCTCCATCACACGCTTGGCTTTCAGCCCCTGTATGCTTCTCTCTCCCGCCGCCAACAACGTCTCACCGTTCGTACGCCGGAGACCCCAGGATCCAGCATCGTGCCGCGATACTGGCAGCCAGGGACAGCCTTCGTTCAGCTGTCGGAGCTCTGCGTGTTACTGTAGTATTTTTTACTGCAGCGTTCGGACCTGATGGTGCTGTGCTGCCTGCTACTGCTAGTGCTAGCAGATGACGCGGCTCCGTCGACGGCCGCAGCATTAGCAAGGGTAGTGTGGTATGACTTCAAGTGCACCACGCACCCACACGCGACGTCGGCCCGGGATTAATAATTCTACGCTTGATCAACGAGTCTTTGCCGACTGATCCCCCTTCCCGCGTGATCAAGCTAGCGCGGGGGTAACTGTTAGGATTTATGGGCTTGGCCCAATTAAGAATTTCTAATAAATCCCAGGAAAATCTCAAAAGCCCATATAAGTGGATGATAAAGGGATAGGTGGAACCAATAGCACCATATTGCTAGCTCTTATGGAATAGAGCTAACTTAAATATGGAAGCCACACTCACTCACCAAGTCATGGATGAGAGGAGAGAGTGTGGAGAGCCACACGTGCGCGCGCGCTCGCTCGCCTGGCCGGGGCGGAGGGCGCGGGCGCACGACATGCGCGTGAATGGTCCACCGAAATCCGGCCCCCCCCCCTTGCGGGGGCGCGGCTACCTTTTGCCGTTTGATTTTTTGGTTTCTTGGCTGTTACGCTTATCCTAACCGATCGCTATAAAATCTCAACTGATTGCGAGATTTTCGTGGGCGGATAAGCACGGGGTCGCGGACTCGGCCCTATAAAAGGAGCCCGGCAACCAGCCTCCAAATTATCCCAGATCCCAGTTCGCCTTCGTCTCTCTTCATAGCTGAGCCGCCTTTTAGTTCCCTTCGTCCCGACCGCAGAGGTGCATCTGCGATCAGGAGAGCAGGTCTCCGGAACCCTTGGTCTTCTAGATCCTGCACCGGGAGAGGGCGAATAAGGTTTTTGGGAAGCGTCTTCACGCGACTGCTCGTGATCTTCTGACATCGTCGACCCAGCTGATCCTGGCGCGCGCCAACAATCAGTAAGTCTAATCCGTACGCATCATCTGATTTGACTTTTATTTCAGTTCTTCTGATTTGGTCATGATTTATATTCGGAATTTAATTTGGAATTTGTCTAATTGTTCAACAATCCAAAAACCTTATTGTAGACAATTTCCTAGTTTTTCTATGGCTGCTTTTGCCGATGCGCTCAAGCCAGAAAAGTTCAATGGTATGCACTTTAAGAGATGGCAAGTCAAGGCCACGCTCTGGCTTACTGCTATGAATGTCTTCCATGTTAGTAAAGGCAGACCTGAGGGTCCACTGACTCCTAAACAGGAGAAAGAGTACGACCATGCCAATACTATGTTCACGGGAGCCGTTCTTAGCGCCCTTGTTGACCGTCTGGTTGATGCGAATATGCAGTACACAGACGGGAAAGAGTTGTGGGATGCACTTACTACTAAGTATGGTGCATCAGATGCTGGCAGTGACCTGTATATCATGGAGAGCTTTCATGATTATAAGATGGTTGATAATCGCTCTATTGTAGAGCAAGCTCATGAAATACAGTGTATAGCCAAGGAGCTCGACCACCTTAAGATAGTCCTTCCTGACCGATTTGTGGCTGGGTGCATTATTGCAAAGTTGCCTTCTACATGGAGGAACTTCGCCACAGCTCTGAAACATAAGAGACAGGAGATATCAGTTGAAAATCTGATAGCGTCTCTGGATGTTGAGGAGAAAGCTCGGGCAAAGGACACGGGATCTAAAGGAGGCGAGGGCCACTCCAGCGCCAACATGGTTCAGAAGAACCACAACAAGGGCAAAGGAAAGCCAAAATCTAACAAGCCCAACAAAACTACCAACTTCAAGAAGAAGAAGAAGAACAAGGCTGAATTGACATGTTTCGCATGTGGCGAGGCGGGTCATTTTGCCAAGGATTGTCCCGATCGAGCGGATCGCCGTGGCAAAAAGGGCAATGTCAACACAGTGGTCGCTAGCAATGAGGAAGACAAAGGGTATGATAATTTACCTTTCATCTTCTCAGTATTTCAATCACCTAGCTGGTGGCTTGATACTGGTGCTAATGTTCATGTGTGTTCTGACATTAACTTGTTCTCTTCTTATCAGGGCGCCCGGGATTCTTCCGTGCTAATGGGGAATGGGTCACATGCTTCTGTTCATGGCACTGGCACGGTGGATCTGAAGTTTACTTCGGGAAAGATCGTGCAGCTGAAGAACGTGCATCATGTCCCTTCTATACACAAGAATCTCGTTAGCGGAACCCTTCTATGTAGAGATGGGTTCAAGGTAGTTTTGGAGTCCAATAAATTAGTTGTGTCCAAGTCTGGACAATTTATTGGTAAAGGCTATGATTGCGGAGGCTTGTTCCGCTTTTCTTTGTTAGATTTCAATAATAAGTCTGTGAACCATATTTGTGCTAATGTTGATGATCTTGCGAGTATTTGGCATTCTCGTTTGTGTCATATTAATTTTGGCTCTATGTCTCGGCTTGCAACCATGAGTTTAATTCCGAATATCACCATAGTCAAAGGTTCTAAGTGCCATAGTTGTGTGCAGTCGAAGCAACCTCGAAAGCCTCATAAGGCTGCTGAGGAGAGACACTTGGCACCGCTAGAACTCATACATTCTGATCTTTGTGAGATGAATGGTGTGTTGACAAAAGGTGGTAAGAGATACTTCATGACATTGATTGATGATGCGTCTAGATTTTGCTATGTATACTTGCTTAAAACTAAAGATGAGGCTTTAGACTACTTTAAAATCTATAAGGCTGAGGTTGAAAACCAACTAGAGAGAAAGATCAAACGTCTTAGATCAGATCGTGGTGGCGAGTTCTTTCCCAAAGTCTTTGACGATTTCTGTGCAGAACATGGCATTATTCATGAGAGGACTCCTCCCTATTCACCCGAGTCAAACGGGATTGCTGAAAGGAAAAACCGTACGTTGACTGACCTGGTGAATGCCATGTTAGACACTTGTGGTTTATCTAAGGCATGGTGGGGGGAGGCAGTCCTGACTTCATGTCATGTTCTGAATAGAATTCCTATGGGCAAAGAAGAGAAAACCCCTTATGAGAAGTGGGTTGGGAGAAAACCATCACTTTCATACTTGCGCACTTGGGGGTGCATGGCGAAAGTCAATGTACCAATTAATAAAAAGCGCAAGTTTGGTCCAAGGACAGTGGATTGTAGAGATGGCAATGGGTACCCGCTACCCGAAACTCGGTGGGTTTTTGCTCTATTAGGGTATGGGTTTGGGTCAATTTCTTTACCCATGGGTTTGTTAATGGGTTCAAATGGAAACCCAACGGGTACGTGGGCATGGGTTTGTTCTTCCACTACCCATACCCGCAAACCCATGGGTTTTTAAAACCCGCCTTAAAATCAACATTACTTATAAATATGTCTCATAATATTATTAATTGAATATGTTCTAATTGAAATAAACTTCATGTAACAATTTTTAGGCTAAAATTAGTTATCACTTTTTCCTTTTATGCTAGCTTATTAATGTATTGATTGTCATTTACATGATGAATTATTTTTTATGTTGATGTTAGTGGGTATGGGAAACCCGTTGGTACCCGAAACCCGCATGGGTATGGGTTTGGGCAAAATTTTATACCTGTCACGGGTATGGGTTTTTTAGCGGGCGTATTTTATCTTCGCGGGTACGGGTTTGGGCAAGTAATACCCAGCGGGTTTTTACCCATTGCCATCTCTAGTGGATTGTGTCTTTCTTGGATATGCTTCGTGTAGCATAGCTTATAGATTTTTAGTAGTTAAATCTGAAGTTCCTGATGTGTATGTTGATACTATTATGGAATCACGTGATGCTACTTTCTTTGAGCATATATTTCCAATGAAAGACATTCATAGCAATTCTAGATACTCTTCTGAGATAATTCCTGAACATAATACACCTATTGAGAGTTTTGAACAGCCACATGAAATTGTCCTAGAGGAGGATGACAATGATGCTCCTAAAAGGAGCAAGAGACAAAGGGTTGAAAAATCCTTTGGTAATGATTTCATTGTGTACCTTGTGGACGATACTCCTACTACCATTGCAGAAGCATTTGCATCTCCAGATGCAGATGATTGGAAAGAAGCAGTTCATAATGAGATGGACTCCATTCTTTCAAATGGTACGTGGGAAGTCACTGATCGACCCTATGGATGCAAACCCGTGGGTTGTAAGTGGGTGTTTAAAAAGAAGCTCAAGCCTGATGGTACAATTGAAAAGTACAAGGCTAGGCTTGTGGCTAAAGGCTATACTCAGAAAGAAGGAGAAGACTTCTTTGATACTTACTCACCTGTTGCTAGAATGACCACTATTCGAGTACTACTTTCTTTGGCTGCCTCGTATGGTCTCCTTGTTCATCAGATGGATGTAAAGACAACTTTTCTTAATGGAGAGCTGGACGAGGAAATATATATGGAACAGCCTGATGGATTTGTAGTAAAGGGTCAAGAAAGCAAGGTGTGCAAGTTATTGAAATCTTTGTATGGTCTGAAGCAAGCACCAAAGCAGTGGCATGAGAAGTTTGACACGACTCTAACGTCTGCAGGCTTTGCCATTAATGAGGCAGACAGGTGTGTATATTATCGCTGTGGTGGGGGCGAAGGAGTTATATTGTGCTTATATGTTGATGATATATTGATATTTGGCACAAACATTGATGTGATCAATGAAGTCAAGTCTTTTCTATCAAAGAGTTTTGATATGAAAGATCTGGGAGAAGCTGATGTGATTCTAAACATCAAGCTGATTAAGGCAGATGGTGGGATTACTCTCTCGCAATCTCACTATGTTGAAAAGGTTTTGAAGCGATTCGGCTTCTCTGAGTGCAAACCTTCTCCAACACCTTATGATCCCAGTGTGACACTGCGAAAGAACAAGAGAATTGGTTTAGACCAATTGAGATACTCTCAGATTGTCGGTTCACTCATGTATCTTGCTGGTGCAACAAGGCCCGATATCTCGTTTGCTGTGAGCAAATTGAGTAGGTTCATGTCAAACCCCGGGACTGATCATTGGCATGCACTTGAGCGGGTTATGCGCTACCTGCAAGGTACAATGAGTTATGGAATTCACTATTCTGGTCAGCATGCAGTACTTGAAGGATATAGTGATTCGAACTGGATATCTGATGCAGACGAGCTTTATGCCACCAGTGGTTATGTCTTTACTATTGGTGGAGGTGCGGTATCATGGAGGTCATGCAAGCAGACCATTTTGACGAGGTCAACCATGGAAGCCGAGCTAGCTGCACTTGACACAGCAACCGTTGAGGCAGAATGGTTGCGTGAACTCTTGATGGACTTGTCGGTGGTTGAGAAACCAATACCAGCTATCCTTATGAACTGTGACAATCAGACAGTGATTGCTAAAGTGACGAGTTCTAAGGATAATGGAAAGTCATCAAGACATGTCAAAAGACGATTGAAGTCTGTCAGAAAGTTGAGAAACTCCGGAGTTATAAGTGTGACTTATATTTCAACAGATAAAAATCTGGCAGATCCTTTTACCAAGGGACTACCACGTAATGTGATAGAAATCGCATCGAGAGAGATGGGTATGAGACCCGAATAAAGTTGCCATGGTGGAAACCCAGTCTATGTGATCGGAGATCCCGTGAATTAGGTCCTGGGAAGAACAAGCCATTGGTGAACTGAGGAGAGTAACCTTTGACCCTCTCTAAGTAAAGATGCAATACTCTCAAATGCTGTAAGGCAGGTTGGCTTTGTGCCTTAATATGTTCTGTTGGCTTGTATTAGCGAAGATGTTGTCCTGCAGAACATTCTTTGAAAGAACACACCTATATGAGTTAGACTGTCTAACGTCGTAGTCTATGAGATTTGGGTGATCTCTAGTAAACTCATGAAGAGACCTTGGAGTACGACGTATATGCTCCACCCGAGAAGGGGACTACTGGTAGCCAAGTACTGGTCATGACTTCAAGTGAAACCCATTCACGCAAAACTTGCAATTCAAGACATAGTCCATTGTCCAAGTTGTGGGTTGGTGTAGCTTGGAGTTCTAGGCGGAAGTTCAACTTAACAGTCTCTGCTGAAAAACTAGTATATTAAACAGTAGTGAACAGTGGCGAAAACTGCAGATGGGCATTTGAGATCTGGTGGGGGATTGTTAGGATTTATGGGCTTGGCCCAATTAAGAATTTCTAATAAATCCCAGGAAAATCTCAAAAGCCCATATAAGTGGATGACAAAGGGATAGGTGGAACCAATAACACCATATTGCTAGCTCTTGTGGAGTAGAGCTAACTTAAATATGGAAGCCACACTCACTCACCAAGTCATGGATGAGAGGAGAGAGTGTGGAGAGCCACACACGCGCGCGCGCTCGCTCGCCTCGCCTGGCCTGGCCGGGCCGGGCTCCGGGGCGGGGCGGGGCGAAGGGCGCGGGCGCACGACATGCGCGTGAATGGTCCGCCGAAATCCGGCCCCTCGCCTTGCGGGGGCGCGGCTACCTTTTGCCGTTTGATTTTTTGGTTTCTTGGCTGTTACGCTTATCCTAACCGATCGCTATAAAATCTCAACTGATTGCGAGATTTTCGTGGGCGGATAAGCACGGGGGTCGCGGACTCGGCCCTATAAAAGGAGCCCGGCAGCCAGCCTCCAAATTATCCCAGATCCCAGTTCGCCTTCGCCTCTCTTCATAGCTGAGCCGCCTTTTAGTTCCCTTCCGTCCCGACCGCAGAGGTGCATCTGCGATCAGGAGAGCAGGTCTCCGGAACCCTTCGTCTTCTAGATCCTGCACCGGGAGAGGGCGAATAAGGTTTTTGGGAAGCGTCTTCACGCGACTGCTCGTGATCTTCTGACATCGTCGACCCAGCTGATCCTGGCGCGCGCCAACAATCAGTAAGTCTAATCAGTACGCATCATCTGATTTGACTTTTATTTCAGTTCTTCTGATTTGGTCATGATTTATATTCGGAATTTAATTTGGAATTTGTCTAATTGTTCAACAGTAACGTGGTCTGACTAAGGCCTTGTTCGTTTCCGTCGGATTGCACCCGGAATCGTTCCAGCTAATCAAAGTTTATATAAATTAGAGAAGCAATCCGGTTAAGAATCGTTCCGACCCACCAATCCGGCACAAACGAACAAGGCCTAAGCTGTGCGAAGGCAGGAATACCCAGAAAAGGACAGATTTGACTGCAGTAAAGAATATGCAGTGGGAATATCTTGGATTCCTTTTCCAATGGAATAGTGGTTTTTTTTTGAGGGATGTGGATGTGGGGGCGAAAGCCGAATGGAATAGAGCTGGCTACAGCCGATAAAGTTGCATTTTTCAAATTCTATCCACGGTTTACAAAACCGTTTTCTATACTAAAACCGTTACCCACCGATAACGGTTTACCGACGATAAACTGGTAAAAACCGACCGCTTGACCAATTTAAATCAAATTGAATTCGAACCGGTTTATCAGCGAAAAACCGGCGAAATCCGCTCTAAATCGCCGGTTAACCGCGAAACGAACCGGTATTTGCTGTTTTTTACTTTAAAAATGGAAATTTTTGACAAGATTTATTTATAGTTTGCTCAATTCACATTGCATAGTAAATATTAATTGATCCACATGACATGTGTTCACCATAATAACATATAACATACATATGCAACCAAAAACTTCAGTTCTCATGCAACAAACAACCAGCGAACTCGCAATACTCAAATACAAGTTATTTTACAACTCTCCAACGAGGCAACGACACATAGATCGACTTATTTCACAATACTCACATGTTTATCTCGAGTCATAGTGATAGTACTCAGGCATGTTGGAGGGATCATGATATTGTTCCAATCCGTTATAGTGATAGTAATAGGTTTATACAAAATATATGGGGTACTAATACCCGGTGGGTATTTATCCATTGCCATCTCTATGTGTGTTTGGTGTTTGTGTATTGCATGTGCATCTCACCAAGCGTTAGATTTTTCTCCTGATCAGCAAATCTTAAAAACACATATAGAAGAACTAGAGCTAAGGGTTCTAGATTGAGTCTTGTTTAGACGGATAGCCATCTTGGATAGGAAATAAAAACAAACTTAACCATTAAATGTCTAAACTGGACTTGAGCTACATGTTTATCTTCACATATAACATATAATATCTTCACATATAGCATATAATAGTAAACAAGACTAATATGACTAAATTGACAACTAAATACTCAGTTTTGGCATTAAATCTGGTTTTTCGGTAAAAATTGGCGGTTTACCGGTCCAAAAAAACGGTTTATCAATGGTTTTCGGTTTTTATGTTTTTTTCATTTTTTGAATTTATAACGAATTTTGGAAAAAAACCCGATGATTTACCGAAACCGCACCCAGTAGTTTCGGTAAACCGACCGGTTTTGTAAACCATGATTCAATTATACGGCTGTCGTCCAAGACGGTGGTTGTACGTACCATCGGAACCTTCAGATGATGTTAGGCTCATGTCTCTCTCTATCATCATCATCATGAAACGAAAACTGCTCTCAGCCTATCGGACGAGCTCTACGCGGGTCGCGGATAGCATCGATGCCAATGAAGCCTCTGGCCGTTGGACACGGCCATTAATCAATCGTCTTTACTTATATCCCTTTCTTTTCGTCGGAGGAAAATCATGCCAAATGGTTTGTACTGTAGTGCAATTCCCCCCCCCCCCCCCGTTCGTGCCTTGACGAGTTGACGTGCAACTTGCCCATACCAGCGCGCAATATTCAAAACAAGAATCTTTTTATCCAGAGCTAGTTTGTGAACCTAATTTTCCTAAGTATTTTTTTATTTTTCGAGAGAAATTAATTCATTTTCGCTTGAAAAAACGGAAATCCCTTGAAAAAAAAGTTTCCAAACTAGTCTAAAAAATGGAGATTATTCCAGCCAGCAGAACACCGACTGAAAATCGTAATAGCGCAGTACTCGACGGCCGACCAGCCGCGCGGTCACTCCGGACCTCCAGAAACAGCGGCAGCCCAGCCCAGCGTACGTGAAATGAAAAATTTGCAAGCGCGAGAACCACCTGCGGTTCCGTGCGCTGCGCCCATGCCTCCGGTGCTCCTCCCAGACAGCTAGCGCGGCTGTGGACAGCCGTGCAGCGCGCTGAAAGGGGGTAGCCATGCGGGTTAGGGATAGATCCGTGTGTAAACAAATTCAGATGCCAATATTTACCATATTTTAATTTAAACACGGTTTCAAATATTACCGAATACGAATAAAAATATATAGTTCAGATTTAAATTCACATTCGGATACTTAAATTGGAATGTGACGCCATAACGAGTATCGGTGTGTTTTATCGATGAATTTATAGTTGATAAAAAAACATATTACAAGCAATTTGTGAACATAATACATAGATATCTTACGACCACATTCCAAAATATTAAATAGGTGTCGTGTAATACATATAATTGATATAAAATATTAAATTTGCCATTCCAAAATAAAATGAAATACCCTATATGAATGTGCACGCCAAAATGTAAATGAAAATACTGATAAAATTAATCTGTATAATGTGAAGTGGAGAGTTGTAGTTGAATACATATGAAGCATAGTTGAGAGCACCTTAGGGATTTGTTGCCCAATCATAGTCCTTAGGCTTGGCCCTCTACTCACATATTATTGATAGAGAACAAATCCAAGCATGTAAGAGAGATTACGACTGAGTTGCGTTAAGTGACACTCGGTGGTTGAGTTGCAAGCCTGTGTTGCTTGTTATCTTAGAGGTTGCCACCTTCTATATAGCTTGGAGGTTGTGGCTCTATGTAAGTCCACATGAAGTTATGAGTGGCTTCGGAGAAGGCTTTGTGAGGGGTACCATGCTCACCCAACGGAAGACGTGAACAACAACACTGATAGAGCGAGGTGTGAAGAGCGGCAAGTGGATCGACCAGATCTAGTGCTAGAGCTCATGTATGAGCACTGCATTGGGAGAGTATGACTTGCGGGTCGCCACTAGCAAGAGGATCGACTACAACCTTGGGCTTGCCTCAATAGAAGAAAAATCATCGTGTCAGTATTTTTCATCCTAATGGTTTGCAACTCCCTAACTCTCTTGTGCATTTACTTTCTTGTGGTTTTATTGCTTCCTAAGTTCTCCAAATTCACTTATAATATTGCTCTTAGTCTAATTTTTATCTTGAAAAAACAATCAAGTGAAGAGGACTTTATCTCTTCTTGTACCTCTCAAACTTGGTTAGTTTTGCGCTAACCCATAACTTTGGACCAAGTTTGTGGTTTAAGTTGTATTTTTGTAGGATCATATGTTCACCCCTCTAGGTGCTCTCATGCACCAAGACTCAAGAACATAGCAACACATTCTTCTCTTTTGCACTCTCACAAGGCACTATCACAATTCACACATGAATGGCTATCTCTATGCTTAGTCCACACTTTTGTGGCACTTGGAGGCTTTGATCTTTTAGGAGTGTTGCTCTAGTGTATTAGAGTTGTTCCTCAGTTCTTATGTATTGAATGGTTTGATTGTGGGTGGTATTTATAGTCCCCAACCAACCACATAGCAGTTGGGAAGGAGGTGCTACATCATAACTTGTATACAATATTTAACATCAACGATAATATTATTTTGTCGTACAATTTTTCTTTATATGATACCATTGAGAGTTTACTATGACTTCGGTCCGAATTTTGGCTCCTCCACTATCCATACTTTTTTGTCCTTGTTAGTTATCAGGGAAAAAATAACTATAACAAAAGCCATCAGTGTCAATTTAGAAAATTATATGACGAATATTAGTACAAGATAGACGATGTATATCTATATCGATGTTCGAAGTTCAAAACTAGAGTGGATTCTAGGTCAGCAAACCACAGTTTTAGAAATCCAGTTATTAAGACAAAATCAACTTAAATAACTATAATCGAGAGAGTTTAAACTGCCGCTGCATTGCATTGCTGCTTGACCGATCTCATCAAGTGGTACCGGCGGGCCACCCTGGCCCTGACAGGCATGCGCGCCCCACCACAGCCCCCGCTCCAAAATGACGGCGCAGGAGCGCCCGGGCGTCACATCACACCAGACCAGAGGCTCGCCTGTGACCGTGAGTGCTGCTACTGCTAGCGCCGAGACGATGGCTGCCCTTTTTGTCTAGGCGGGCCCGATCATCGCAGGAGTAGCTAGTCCGTAAACAACTCCATATAACACAAAAACGAGTATCACGCACGCATGCCCCCGAATGGCCGTATCGTGACGGAACGATGACTAGGACGTGACAAGGCCGGATGAGCTGCCATCATCGACGTCGAGGGCCAACCACGATCCTTGAGAAGTAGAAACAGCCTTAAAAGTCCAACCAGACACACAGACTAAAGTTATGGGCAAGTGGTGGTGACCGACGGATTTGATTAAGCAGGACAATTAATCTAGTGGCCCATGCAAGAGCACGCGATCGTGAAACTTCTGCGCTAAACCTGCCGCAGCGCTGCCTGGGCAAATAATAGTGAAAAATAAAGTAGCTTATCTATCCAGGCCCATTGGTCCATGTGAGCAATCAAGGAACAAAACCTTATCCTGTCCCCCGCGGGGCCCCGGCGCTGTTGCGCATGCGGAACTGGCGAATGCGACGCGACGCGTTCCCGCGGCCGGCCAAGCCAGGGGTAAATCGGTTATGTTTCCTTTCCTTCCCCGTCGGGCGCACGGCGAGGTTGATGAAATCGGTGGCGTGTTGGACTGGGCGTTTTGGTTTTTTGCCCGTCGTCGACTGGGCTGGGATTCAATTCATTCGACGGTGACCGACCCGGCCGGCGAGACGGATGGATGCCCGGAATGGCGTCACGCCACCGCCGGAACCTTCGGACGCCGCTTTCAGCAGGCGAATGAAGTTGGGAGAGCGGGGCCGAAGCGCGCGGACGGCATCGCTGATCCTGTGGTTAATGGGCCTCGTGAGTCTTGAGCCATCACTTCCCTTGTTTCGATTGGCCCATTTCCAGGATTGTTTCACATGCAAAAACAGGCCGAAGGTTATTATAAAAAGTCAGGCCGAAGCACGAGTCGGCCCATTAGTGATAACGGAGCCACCACGATGGACCAGGTGGAGTGGATTGTTACTGAAAGAAAACGCCATGTTTGCCTTCCTTCTGGCTTCAAAATCCCGTCGAGCAGCAGCAACAAGAGCTAGCAGCGCAGCAGGCGGAGGAGGCCTCGCACATACAGCTCGCCCTTCATCCTCTCGCCTTGGTGTCATTTCGATAGGCAGTGCATGTGGGATTAGGATATGCGATGATGAGACAGTTGGAGTCATGACGAAGAATCAACAGATCTGGAGTAGTATTCATGCGAAACTGGTTTCAGAAGTTGGGCTGTGGGTTAGCCTCTTCAATAGCTGATGAATGGGTCTGCCTTAACGTGTCTTTGTACTTGCTACTTGAATAATCAACCTGTCAAGAAATAAAGATTGTTCTGTTTTTTTCTTTTTTCCTTTCGCTCCTCTTGATCCCTTTGCTGAAATTCCTTCGGTGATCTCCGTTCTAGGATAACCAGAGGCTGACCGGAGCTGTGCAGTAGTCATGAGTATTAAATATCTGAATCTCAACTTTGTTTTTTTTTTGCCAACATGAAAACCATCTCATGCCCAGCTCATGCATGGTTCTATCTATAACTTTTTTTTCAACATGTTCTGTTTTTTTTTTGCACAACCCAATCAAAAACATTTCCTAACTGCTAATATAGACACACAATGATTAACGGCTTCCATTTTTTTGGCACAGAATTGTTCAGCGAAAAAGAAGAAAGAACTTAGCTGAGAGAACAGATGAGTCAAATAATCTGGGCTCAAATTTCCTTTGAGCGTTGTCCTGTTACCGATGAGCATTCCCTCCGCCATTTTATTACCAGCTGCGTCGTGCTAGCAGTGCCCCACGTACGTGAAGATGAGCAGCAGATTTAAATGGAGTTGCAGCCTTGCAGAATCATGGCGCCTGCCCTGGGATCTGGCCTGGTCAATAAGGCCAAGCCCGGGTCAAGACCACATATGGTCCAACCAACCTGTCCTTGTCAGCAAATGGCAACCAATCCGACTGATTCCCTGTCTCTCACCTGGGATTCACTGAGAGCACCTCATTTTGCAGATCCGACCTCACCAGAAACACAAATTCCGCCTCCACATTCCATGACCTTGAACTGCCCTTTGGCACGGCTGACAAGAAAGGTGTAGGCAGATGCAAAGTTGCAATTGCAACTCTGAAACCAAACAAGCCTACCTCGATGCCTCTGCAAAAGAAACATCCATGGAATGGCAAGTGGCAACTTTAAACAAGTTTGAACGTCTCCGGGGGCCAGGGCCGCAGCTCCAAAGTGCTTAGGTGGAACTATCAAGCTTGCACAGCAACTTGAAGGACTAGTTTGGAAGCCATAAAACTGAAGAGGTTTGCAGAGGCTAAAATCCTCTTCTTATTTAATTTTGGGTAAGAAGGTTTATTTGAGTCTCTCCAATCCTCTCCGGTTTTGTGGTTCCCAAACTAGCTCGAAGTGAAAAAAAAAGATCAGTAATCATATTGGATGCTGCAAGTCGAACAAGCAAAAATGAAAATACAAGGACCAGGAACTGGTTGCACCGTGTTTACTTATGCTCCTGTCAAGCTTCTATGAAACACAGTAAAGAACCACCTGAATGTCAGACCTACAAGGGCAATTGCAACTAGAAGACCCACCAGTCTGGCAACCAATGCAGGAATTGAAATGGATATGATGCCAAAAGGCTTGATTTCATCGCGGTGCATTTTTAACCGTTTCAATTCACATTCAGTCCAAACTTCTGGAGCAAGCGCCAGCTGCATAAAGATTTAAACAAGTAGCTTAACTCCACGAAGCTGGATGAGAATGAGAAAAGAGGCACTTGCAACCAAAACATGTCAGAGATTCAGAATGTTGTTACAAGGGGAAATGGCTACACTAGTTTTTTTTTTTATTATGCTCATGTTCTTTCAGAACTGGCGACACATTTCTGCATCCTCTGGTGGATTGCAACAACAATTCAAGCCCTCCCTTGGTTGCTAAAAGCTCTACTACTATAAACTACCAGCTCCATCTATCCTTATGAACAGCGTTACTTCCCCTTTCTATCTCACAAAAAATGAAGATGGTCAAAACAAACAATGTTGTACATGATGGGAAGATTCTGGTCTTCTTATCTTTCCACTCCCAAGAGCTATTTCTCTGCTTATCCACATGCTATACTCTACCCATGGGAGAAAAGGGAGGGTCGATGACAATAGATGGAGGTGTCTTTTCATTCCTGCTCTTTGGTTTCTTCTCCTTGGGCGTGACTGAATTAATTAACTGCCTCACTTCCTCCTTCAGGAGAATCTTCAGCGAGCTGGAGTATAGCTTGTTCTTAAACTTCTCGATACCAATGTCTGAAGAAGCTTCAGAACAGTGAAGCAAAGAGACGCAGATAGAAAAGGCCTGCAATGCTGATAATCCTGCATGGAAATCCACTGAGAAATGTCCATTCCCATCCGCCTTCATCGAAAGGGCAGGGAGAACTTCTTTGTTACCCTGTTCAAACATTTGTGACATAAAAATTAAATGTGTGATTTAGCCGATATAGTTTCAGAACATGATCATAAATATTTTGTACAAAAATATTTGTTAATGTCTTGTTGCACAGATTTTAGGGAGGGTAAAACAACAAACAACTACAGAACTACCCTGATAACTTTAAATGCATCTACAAATAGCAAACTTGTATCCTAGCTGATCTTAAAATGTCACAGGCAGCTATTTGTGGAAACATGAATATTTGGACATACAAAATCTTACTTTTGTCAAGTTTAGTTGTCCCTGCACTTTCTAAAATATGCAGCAGTAACCACCATTTATCTGATAAAATAATAAGAGATAATCAGGCGTACCTGAGCAAATAACTCCATAGGAGCTTTGCTTTCATTCATTACGGAATCAGCCCAGTAACCATCATATGCATTGTCAAGAACAACAATTGGGCATGACATGTCCCATCCACCACAATCACAGGCTCCACCAGACTTTAGACGGTCAAGTAATGGTGATGGGCTTGCCTCATCATCCCTTGGTAACCCATGTGCACCACCTGCTGTAACCGCTTTGATAGTACCAGGTGACGATCCAGCTTTCAATTCTTTGGACTTCGTTTTATGAAGTGGTGCCTGGATTACAATGGCAGCAACCTCCAAATGAGGATGAAGATCTTCTCGAGACCAGAGACAAGATGTTGATAGATCTGAGTCAATCCTTGTAGTATTTTGTCTTTGCACCAGATCATTTCTGGTATGTCCAGACATTGAATTATTGACAGCATTGCAGAATGATGGTCGAATGGCATCTGTACATTGAATTCTCTCAACAGCAGAACTCCGTCTTGCATGAGCAATGTCATACAAAACAAATTCAGTGGTGGCTGAGGTCTTTAAAATACCATCTTCTCCAACGCTAGAGTACAAAAAGGAAGACACATGCATCTGGCCTACAATTGGAGGTAGACACCCATGCCTGTCCTTTGAGGTTCTTCCCACAGTGCTTGTTTGCTTGCCACTGCTATGAAAAGTGTAAATCCAATTCAGTTCATCCCCAGCTTTCCATGTATTAACATATATTAACTCTTCTGGACCTTTTGTACTAAACGCGAAACCGAAAGCACCATTATTTGGGTCCAATTTAATAACAGCATGAAGATGAGTTGGCGATGAAGTAACGGTCAATTTCTGGGCTTCCCCATCTGTCTGGCAATCAGGTGCAAGTCTTTGCTCAGCCCTTGAGATATCACTTAATAAAGATTTGCGTAATACCCTGCCTTTTCCTCCAAATGGAATACTACTAGATTTTGAATCTTCTGTTTCCAGCAGAGAAGGGTTCCGTTGAGACTTCGACTTCATGATAGGATCAAGAATTTTCTTGAATGGACTAGAACGAATCTTTTTGTTGCCAACACACTCTGATGGGCAGGTAGCATCAAAAACACCCACCTTCGTTGACAAGGACTTGGGCAAATTAACTACATCTCTTTCATCAGGACAAAAACCAACTGGCTGTTGGCAATATGATCCTCCAACTTTGCTACAACTGTCTTCTGGCCAATGAGGGGTTGCATTTGTGCATGAACCATTGGTGGTATCTTCTTCAAGCGCTTTCTCCAGGAAACTGTCTACTGCATCAATTTTCAACAAATTGCAGTCCCTGCGTGGTCTCTCGAGTGTCAAATCATCCTCAGGAATCTCATGGAGTGAAAACCTCATAACCTCCCTGGAAGCTTGATGAATTCTATGGTTTGTCCCCATAGAAGACCTTGTGTTGCATGAATTGCTCCGCAGTGGAAAGGAGCAAGCACCACTTGTGCTAGGCCGAGAGGACAAATTGGCAACCTCAAAGGACATAAATGTGTCTTTATTGCTCGAATAATTTAGTTTGCTCCTCCCTTGGAGATTCCTGAGTCTGCTAACCTCTCTGGAACTCTGGTACATAGAACCGCGCTTGTGCATGATGCCATCTTCTGGGTTTGTGTCTCGATATCTTGAAGGCAAACTTTTGCAGTGGAAATTAGGGATCCTGTCAAGGCACGGTTCTCCCTCATCTGTGCATTTCAATCTGTGAAACTTGCTTCCTTCTGTTTCTCTGCTGGTGCTCTCAGTTTCTTCACCGATTGATTTCATGCTTTCCTTACCAGCTCTTAGCCGAGAACGGCTCCCTATAGAGGCAACTGCAAATGAAACAGCAAACATAGCTAGCTACTTAGTTCCAAAATTCACACATGTTTTCTTAGGACAAAGCTGATAAGCTAGTCATAAATGGGAGGCAATAAGAGTTTTTTTTATGGCGCATAAGCTAGTCATAAGTAAGGAACATCAAAGCAAAAGGTCCATGTTCTACCTATTAATGGAACTACCTGCAGCTCTCTGTTTGATAAAGGGGAAAAAGTGAGAGGTCAAACTTGAAAATAGTTGCAACTTGCAAGCAGTTCTTGCAGGAAAGCTACTACATCACGCAAACAAGAAATACTGGAAACACATTATTAGAGATGGCAACGGGTACAAACCCGTCGGGTTTTGTTATCCCAAACCCGTACCCGTGAAAAATATTTACGCCCATTAAAAAACCCGTACCCATGACGGGTTTGGAATTTTGCCCAAACCCGTACCCATCGGGTTCGCGGGTACCCACGGGTTACCCGCGGGTTTTATCTCCAATATGCTTATTCTTTTTATAATCAATAAGTATCGTAATGATTAATGAGATCATGGTCCAAAATTTATGTAATGAACAACGAGTTCATGATTTGTTATAAAAATATTAATAGAGAGAATTAAATACAAATAATAAGTTGTATAATCAAGTTACCTTGCACTAGGTTATACATCCACCACATATATAACACTAGTAATAACTATAATAGCAAGCAAGCAACACTCTCACCAACTACTTATACATTCACTATTTGATAAAAATTAGGAAGTAAATAGGTAGATAACAAGTTTGTTGTTCGTTTATAAAATAAAATGACAATATGCACTAGGTTTGGTCGGGTTTAAAAAACCCACGGGTTCACGGGTTTGGGTACTATAGGAACAAACCCGTACCCATGAACCCGTCGGGTATACATTTATGCCCATTAACAAACCCATGGGTATGAAAATTGACCCAAACCCGTACCCTAATGGGGTAAAAACCCATCGGGTTTCGGGTTTCGGGTACCCATTGCCATCTCTACACATTATGCATCGACCAACATTTTGCTCTGGGTAAAACAAAACGACCCTATTATTTTCCCCCAATAAACACAGTATATACGGTTTCGTGTCCTTAAACGAGATTCAGAGTTCACCAAAACCGCACAGTTAATCCCATAAAACCCCAAACATTTGCACATTTGAATAAATCGGGCTACCAAATAGTCAACCCCTCCTCCTGAAACTCACACCCCTGCATGAAATCCAAGTATCTCATCGATAGACGTCCGCGCATTTGTTGAAGAAATGGGTTTGTTTTTCACTAAGAAAATCTGTCCCCGCCATCCTCAAACCCAACTTTGGCCTATCTCCAGCGCCCGAATCCCCACCCATTGATCTTCAGCATTAGCGTAGCGAAGTAGCAAAAATGGCAGAAGTTCGAAACTGAATGAACTCGGTACCGGCCCCAGAAACGAACCGGCAAATCCCATTACCTCGGTCACGGTGAGAACCAGATCAACGCAGCAGAGCTGTGGAGGAAGTGGATTCCTCGCGCCTCCTCGCTCCCTATCTCCCGCGCGGGCGCAAAACCAAAACGCATTGGTGTGGGGACCTGAGAGAGTTGGGGGCGAGTGGGTGGGTGAGCTTGCTGACCTACTCTACTCTACTCTACTCCCTTGGCGGCTGTCCGGCTGAATGACTGAAGTAGGGAAGCTAGTGGTCTGTGGCCTGAAGTCTGGAGAGTGCTCTGAAATCTCAAATCCGCGTCTTTCGATCCGAGTACAAAATAGCATAAGCTCGAGGGACTGGAGTTCAAGATTTGCCGGAAGTATCGAGTTTAGGTGCTTTGGAACAGCACTTTAGCGCATCTCGAGCTCAAGGTGTCTCCTCTAGTTGCATGCTAATTAAGGACATTAGGTCACGTATAGTCGAGAGACACCAAAACGGTTCTCTAACAACAAGATATAACTAAGATACTCTATTATACAATGAAGTGTTTATAAATGTAGTCTATTAATAAATATATAATTAAATAAGTTTATACAACATCATATTGATAGAACAGACGACGAATTCGTACAGTGTGAAGTGAGGCGTCTGTTGCTACTTGGGTTACGAGCCAGATTCGTCTTTTCGCGGAGAGACGACTCCACGTTTTTTGCGAATACCCCTTTAAACACCTAAGGGCATCTACATTAAACACCATTGTACATGCTCTTAGTCTCCAGCGGTTTTCAAAATTTACTAATGTTGGCATCTTTTTAGGCCAAATACTAACGAACCTAGGACCTTCACGCGACGTGCAGAATCCTGGGGTCAGTTCTACGGGATGCCGGATGGGCCGCGATAGAGCGTCGGACCGTCCATGATACAGAGAGAGCTCTCGGATAAACCTAGATCTCGCCTTTTGTGAGGGACCCCATCGGAGAGAAGAGACCGTAGGGTTGCTTAGGGATCGACAAACCACCTAAAGCACAAAAGAGGTGAAGACTGAGATTAGGAAATTACAACTAGCGCTATGTTACATCTAGACCTAAGACATGAAGATAAAATAATGTAAATAGATTGGTTTATGGATTGTGCGCGTCTCAATCAGTCATACCCCTTCATATTTATAGGGAAGGAGGTTTGTACCTTACTCTAAGCGAAGTACAATAAGATATCGTAAGAAATAGGAAAGATCTCACAACACATCAGGACTCACGCTCAAACTAATCTAATCCTGAACAGTACTGACTAATAAGCCAAACTGTCTGAGAGCCGGACCGTCCAAGCTTACCTGCGGACCGTCCGACATTATCTGCCAAATTTCATTTTCAACATATTCCCTGCCATTTTGGTGGAGGTCACGAACCAAACGCACTTATACTACCAGTTTTCTGCGAATAGAACCCGCCATCCTTATACTTTATGCGCAGGCCCCTGAGTTATTACAAATAGACCCTATCCTTTTAAATAATTACAAATTATGGTTTAATTTTTTATTTCAAACTTTCAAACTTGTTTATTTCATATCTTTTACATATGAACTCCAAATTTAGTGATTCAAATTGTAAAATGTTCATAGGATTATTCTCTGTTTAAATAAATTAGTTACATTTACATTATGTACATTCTAATTTTATGGTTAACTATGAACTAGTATATGTATAGATTTGTTTATTTAAAAAAATAAAAAGGGGAAAACCCTAGAGATTAAAAGCATGTTTAATCTTGTGAGATTAATAATGTATATTACATGAATTCATCTCTGGTCTAACTTTTAGGTCACAATAAAATAAATTGAACTAGGTTATGTAAATATGGACAACACTTAAAGAATAATCTATTTCTAAATGAAATTAGTTCATGCTATACTTTGATCTAATTATTCTTTATTTAGTATTGTGCCTTTTAAGATGTATTATAATGTTTGTACATGTTTGGTGTGCTGTTCATTTGTGCTTTCCAAATGTATTGAATGCATGCTCGCTTTATTTAGACAACGAGCAGTCCGAGGTTCATGAGTGTGTTGCTGGAGACCTCCCTGAGCAACAACCTGGTGAACGCAAGTGTCTTCTGACCTATTATGTCCTACATACTCTATAGTTCACTGTCCCACATTATTTTATGAAACCTAAGGATTGACTAGTCTATATTTACTTATCCTTGTTTAACTTTTTGGGTTATCATGGTTAGCATCTTGCTTTTGTCTTAACTTAATCAATGAACATGATGTGATTATTTATGATACGATGATGTTATCCCAATGATGATATTGTGATACTCTAGAGGCTCAGGCCTTTTTCCTGAGTACCTCTCCGTAAGGACCTGTTCGTGGAGTGATCACCCGGGATAACAGTGCAACCATGAGGGTGGAATGGGATGCCCTTAGCTGATTAATTAGATGAACCTAGGGGTGTAGTTGCCTGAGGGCCGTCAATGGGGGCCGAGGCGTAGTGCTCGCTCTGCCAAGGGGGGGTGCAGACGTTCATTCAATTTGGTTTTGTTAGTTACCTTGGGGAGGTGTACTGCGTTTGTACGACTGGCGAAACCTAACAAGCAACTATGCACCAGGGGAGTCTTTGTAAAGGCTACATAGTGTATCTCTGGCCATTCACCTCGGTAGTGAAGATCGGGTCTGTACAACTCAGGCTGGAAAGGGATCACGATTCACGACTCGTGGGTAAAGTGTGCAACCTCTGCAGGGTGTTAGAAACTGGTATATCAGCCGAGCTCATGTTTAAGAGCAGCCTTGGGATCCTCTTTGATTAGAAGAACTTTGGATACTTTTATGATGATGGTTAACAATGATGTTATAAATCTGATCTCTAGGTTTTCCTCTTTTGAGGGAGTACTTTTGGGTAATAACTGGGTTTATTACTAAAACTTGGCTCTACTAATAATAATAATAATAAATACTTGACCAACTAAAAGCAAATGCTTAACCTCAACCCCACATACAGCTAGTCCATTTTAGCCAAACGAGACATTTGCTGAGTACGTTGATGTGTATTCACCCTTGCTTTACAAACCACTCCACCCCAGGTTGTCCCCACTGTACTCAGTGCTTAGGAGGTGATGCTGGCAACATGGAGGACTTCGAAGAGTTCCAGGATTATGACGAGTTTTAGTTTATTTTAGTGGCAAACCCCCCAGTCAGTTGCCTGTGTAGGCTTATCATCTACGTTTCGTTTCTTTGCACTTTGATATTGATGTTGAACATTAAGGTTATGTATTAGACTCTATGGATGTCTCGGACATCTTATTATAATAAAGTACCTTTCCACTATTTATTTCGAGCATTGTGTGATGATGCCCAATTATGTAATTGCTGTGTACGTGAGTTTCTGATCCTGACACGTACATGGTTCACATTCGGTTTGCCTTCTAAAACCGAGTGTGACATCATCAATAGCTTTAACATTAATATCTCTACATCTAGTACAAATAGTAACATGCTCAACAGAAGATGTAGAGGGTTTGCAAACATTCAATCCATCAATCTTAGCATTTAAACTAGCATTCTCATTTCTAAGACATGAAATTGAATCATTGCACATGCTAAGCTCCCTAGACAAGTTTTCACATTTTTCTACTTCTAGAGCATAAGCATTTTTCAATTTGACAATTTTTTTGTTTTCCTTAACGAGCAAGTCCTCTTGGCATTCCAAGAGATCATCCTTCTCGTTAATGGTTTCTATTAATTCATTCATTTTTTCTTTTGGTCCATGTTAAGGTTGGCAAAGAGAGAAAATAATTCATCTTCATTATCACTAGAACTAGCCTCATCATTAGATGTAGTATATTTGGGGGTACTTCTAGAATGTACCTTCTTCTTCTTTCCTTTCTTAGCCATGAGACACTTGTGGCCGACGTTGGGGAAGAGAAGGCCTTTGTTGATGGCGATGTTGGCGGCGTCCTCGTCGGAGGAGGAGTCGGTGGAGCTCTCATCGGAGTCCCATTCCCGCCCCATGTGCGCCTCGCCACCCTTCTTCTTTTCCATTTTCTTCTTCCCCTTCTTATCTTCGTCCCTATCACTTTCACTAGAATATGGACATTTAGCTATAAAGTGACCGGACTTACCACACCGGTAGCACACCCTTTTGGAGCGGGGCTTGTAGTACTTCTCCCTCCTTTGCTTGAGAATTTGGTGAAAGCTCTTAATGATGTGAGCCATCTTCTCGTTGTCGAGCTTGGAGGCATCGATTGGAAGTCTACTTGGTGTAGACTCCTCCTTCTTTTCTTCCGTTGCTTTGAATGCAACGGGTTGCAGCTCGGGTGTAGAAGTGGCGCCTTACTCCAAGTTAACAATGTGTTTGGAGTCTTTGATCATAAGTTCGAAGCTCACAAACTTGCCAATCACTTTCTCGGGAGACATCTGTTTATATCTAGGGTCTCCACAGATTAGTTGCACTTGAGTGGGATTACGAAAAACAAGTGATCTAAGAATAACCTTGACCATTTCATGGTCATCCCACTTGGTGCTCCCGAGGTTACGCACTTGGTTGACCATCGTCTTGAGCCGGTTGTACATGGCTTGCGGCTCTTCTCCTTTATTGAGGACGAATCGACCGAGCTCTCCCTCGATCATCTCCCGCTTGGTGATCTTGGTTACCTTGTCCCCTTCGTGCGCCGTTTTGAGGATGTCCCAAATTTATTTGGCATTTTTTAACCCTTGCACCTTGTTATACTCCTCTCGACATAAAGATGCGAGGAGTATAGAAGTTGCTTAGGAGTTAAAATGCCTAATTTGGGCGGCCTCGTTTGAGTCGTAGTCCTCATCCCCCACCTGTGGTGCATGTGCTCCAAATTCAATAATGTCCCATATGCTTTTGTGGAGTGAGGTTAGATGATGCCTCATTTTATCACTCCACATACAATAATCTTCACCATCAAAATATGGTGGTTTTCCTAAGGGAACGGAAAGTAGAGGAGCGCGCTTGGAAATACGGGCATAGAGTAGGGGCATCTTACTATACTTCTTGCGCTCATGGCGCTTAGAAGTAGTGGACGACTCGGTGCCGGATGTGGAGGGTGTTGAAGAGTCAGTCTCGTAGTAGACCACCTTCTTCATCTTCTTTTTCTTCTTGTCACTCCTCCGATGTGACTTGATGGAGGAAGAGGATTCCTCCTTGTACTTGTTGCCAGACTCCCTTGATAGAGTCTTCCCCGAGCCCGTGGGCTTGTCGCCGGTCACGATCTCCCTCTTGACGCGATCTCCAGACACCACTTCGAGTTTGTCAAACTCTTAATGAAGAAATGGCTCCGATACCAATTGAAAGTTGCCTAGAGGGGGGGGGGGGGTGAATAGGCGAAACCTGAAATTTATAAACTTAAACACACACTAAGGCCGGGGTTAGCGTTAGAATTAAATCTGAGGCGGAAGATTGTTTCTCTTGCCACGAGTTGCTCAAATGATGCGGATGACGTTTGGGAGCAAACTCAAATCAATATTGGCAAATAAATCAAATGGAAAAGAGGGCGAACAAATCAAATGGAAATCAACACAAGCGGACACGGTTTGTTTTACCGAGGTTCGGTTGCAAAGAACCTAATCCCCGTTGAGGAGGCCACAAAGGCTGGGTCTATTTCAACCCTTTCCCTCTCTCTCAAACGGTCACTTAGACTGAGTGAGCCTTCTGCTTAATCACAAGGGTCACTAAGACCCCGCAAGGACCACCACACACTTAGGTGTCTCTTGCTAGCTTTACAAAGCACTTAATAATTAGAATCGGAAAGAAAGAAGGCAATCCAAGCAACAAAAGCACAAATGATCCTCTCTCAAGTTTCTAAGCACTAGAATTGATTTTAGAAACTTGGAGTGGATTGAATTCTTTGAATGTGTCTTTGAGTGGTTGGCTTTGCTCTTGTATTGAATGGGAAGTTCAGAATACTTGGATGGCTTTGAATGAGGTGGTTGGGGGTATTTATAGCCTCCAACCACTTCCTAGCCGTTGTTGGCGATGGGCACACCGGACAGTCCGGTGGCGCACCGGACAGGTACTGTTCACTGTCCGGTGCGCGCCACGTCAGCGCGCCCGTTGGGGTTTCGAGTTGTTGACCGTTGGAACCCTTTGTCCTTTTGCTACACCGGACAGTCCGGTGACCTCTGACTTATGCGCTCTGACTTCTGCGCAGCACTGTTCATCAATGTTTCCTTTTGTAGTCCGGTGAATTATAGCGGAGCACGCCTGGCGAATTCTCGAGAGTGGCCTGTTCGCTCGCTCACTGGCCTGGTGCACCGGATAGTGTTCGGTGCACACCAGACACTGTCTGGTGCGCCAAAGGCAGCACACTCTCATGTCCTTTGCTCTAAATTTGTTTGCGTCCCCAACTGAATTTCTTTCTTGATTTGTTTTGAATCTTGTGCACATGAGATAAATAATATCTAGTCAAACTAATTAGTCCATGTGGTTTGTGTTGGTCGTCAACCACCAAAATCGATTATAGGAAATGATTAGGTCTATTTCCCTTTCACACACTCTAAGTCCTTTGCTCCAAATTTATCTGAGTCCCCACTGAGTTTCTTTCTTGGTTTGTGTTGAACCTCATGGACCTGAGATAAATGACATCTAGACAAACTTGTTAGTCCACGTGGTTTGTGATGGACGTCAACCACCAAAATCGATTATAGGAAATGATTAAGCCCATTTCCCTTTCAATCTCCCCCTTTTTGGTGATTGATGTAAACACAAACCAAAGCAAATATGAAGTGTAAATATGTAACTCGTTTGCAATGTTAGATGTGCATAGGTTACTGAGATTTAAACCAATTGAAAGACTTTATTCATATATCTAAGAATAAACGTGATTGCTCTTCTCCTATTTAACATTTTGGACCATATTTGCACCACTTGTTTGTTTTTGCAAATCTTTTGGAAAAATCTTTTCAAAATCTTTTGCAAATAGTCAAAGGTATAGGAATATGATTGTAAGAAGCATTTTTAAGATTTGAAATTCCTCCCCTGTTTCAAATGCTTTTCCTTTGACTAAATAAAAGCTCCCCCTAAAGAAATTCTCCCTTTAGCTTTCAAGAGGGTTTTTGAAATGATTTCTCTTTTTGAAACATATATCAAGTGAAATTATACCAATTGAATTTTTTCAAACTAATTGAAGTTTTGAAATCAAATAAGATACCAACTGAAAAATCTTGAGATACCAAATGAGATACCAGTTGATAATTTTGAGATTAACTCAAATACCGATTGAAATAATTTCTTCCTTTTTGAAAAAATCTTGATACCAATTTGAAATATACACAATTTTTTTAAAATGGCGGTGCGGTCCTTTTGCTTTGGGCTTAATACTTTCTCCCTCTTTGGCATTAATCGCTAAATACGGAGAACTTGAGAGCCCTTTTACACTTTCTCCCCATTGATAACAGAAATATGAGTGAAGTGTCATACCAATTGAGAGTTACATGAGTAACAACAAAGGATAAATGATACCGTCAGAGTTGGAGTGGAAGCCTTTTCTTCGCCGAATACTCCATTTCTCTTTCAATCTAAGACTAAGTATATATATACACTTGAAAGCACATTAGACTTAGCCTTGGCACAAGAAGAATAAGAAATATGCATTTGTACCAAATGAAAGAGACATGATCAAAGGTGTATACATGAGCTATGTGTGCAATGTTTCAATCAAAGTTACGAGAATCAGGTATATTTAGCTTATTCCTAAGCTTGCTAAAGGTCTTTTCATTTAGTGGCTTGGTAAAGATATCAGCTAGTTGGTTGTGGGTGCTAACATAAGCAATTTCTATATCCCCCTTTTGTTGGTGATCTCTCAAAAAGTGATACCGGATGTTTATGTGCTTAGTGCAGCTGTGTTTAACGGGATTATTCGCCATGCGGATTGCACTCTCATTATCACATAGGAGAGGGACTTTGCTCAATTTGTAGCCATAGTCTCTAAGGGTTTGCCTCATCTAAAGTAATTGCGCACAACAATGACCTGCGACAATATTCTCGGCTTCGGCAGTAGAAAGATCTACAGAGTTTTGTTTCTTTGAATCCCAAGACACCAGGGATCTCCCTAGGAACTGACAAGTCCCTTATATGCTCTTCCTATCAATTTTACATCCAGCATAATCGACATCAGAATACCTAACTAAATCAAAGGTAGATCCCTTGGGGTACCAAAGCCCAAACTTAGGAGTGTAAACTAAATACCTCATGATTCTTTTCACGACCCTAAGGTGAACTTACTTAGGATTTGCCTGGAACCTTGCACACATGCATACGGAAAGCATAATGTCTGGTCGCGAAGCGCATAAATAGAGTAAGGATCTTATCATCGACCGGTATACCTTTTGATCTACGGATTTACCTCCCATGTCGAGGTCGAGATGCCCATTTGTTCCCATGGGTGTCTTGATGGGTTTGCCATTCTTAATTCCAAAATTCTTAAGTATGTCTTGAATGTACTTGGTTTGGCTGAGGAAGGTGCCCTCTTGGAGTTGTTTGACTTGAAATCCTAGGAAATACTTCAACTCCCCCATCATAGACATCTCGAATTTCTGTATCATTATCCTACTAAATTCTTCACAAGTTGACTTGTTAGTAGACCCAAATATAATATCATCAACATAAATTTGGCATATAAACAAATCTTTTGCAGTAGTTTTAGTGAAGAGAGTAAGATCAACTTTACCAACTTTGAAGTCATTAGTGATGAGAAAGTCTCGTAGGCATTCATACCATGCTCTTGGGGCTTGCTTGAGCCCATAAAGCGCCTTTGAGAGCTTATAGACATGGTTAGGATACTCACTATCTTCAAAGCCGGGAGGTTTGTCAACATAGACCTCTTCCTTGATAGGGCCATTGAGGAAGTCACTTTTCACGTCCATTTGATATAACTTAAAGCCATGGTAAGTAGCATAGGCAAGTAATATACGAATTGACTCAAGCCTAGCTACGGGTGCATAGGTTTCATCAAAATCCAAACCTTCGACTTGTGAATAACCTTTGGCTACAAGTCGGGCTTTGTTCCTAGTCACCACACCATGCTCATCATGTTTGTTGCAGAATACCCACTTGGTACCTACAACATTTTGGTTAGGACGTGGAACTAAATACCATACCTCATTCCTCGTGAAGTTGTTGAGCTCCTCTTGCATTGCCACCACCCAATCCGGATCTCTTAGTGCATCCTCTATCCTGTATGGCTCAATAGAGGACACAAAAGAGTAATGTTCACAGAAATGAGCAACTCGAGATCTAGTGGTTACCCCCTTGTGAATGTCACCAAGTATGGAGTTGACAGGGTGATCTCTTTGAATTGCTTGGTGGACTCTTGGGTGTGGTGGTCTTTGATCCCGAAATTGTTGATCATCTTCCTTGTCTTGCTCATCTTCATCTCCCCCTTGATCAATGTCCTCCTCTTGAGGTGGCTCATCGTCTTGATCTTCATCCTCTTCTTCTTGAGCCTTATCCTCATCTTGAGTTGGTGGAGATGCTTGTATGGAAGATGATGGTTGATCTTGTGCTTGTGTGGGCTCTTTGGATTCTTTTGGGCACACATCCCCGATGGACATGTTCCTTAGCGCGGCGCATGAAGCCTCTTCATCATCTAGTTCATCAAGATCAACTTGCTCTACTTGAGAGCCATTAGTCTCATCAAACTGAGAGCACCTAGAGGGGGGTGAATAGGTGATCCTGTGAAACTTGAAACTTAATCCACAAAAACTTGATTAGGCGTTAACACAATAATGCCAATTGGCTAGAGAGGAGTCTCAACAAAACACAATAACTACAGGAGATCAATCACAAAGATGGCACAGTGGTTTTATCCCGTGGTTCGGCCAAGACCAACACTTGCCTACTCCACGTTGTGGCGTCCCAACGGATGAGGGTTGCAATCAACCCCTCTCAAGCGGTCCAAAGACCCCCTTGAATACCATGGTGTTTTGCTTGCTTTACTATATCCCGTTTGCGAGGAATCTCCACACTTTGGAGCCTCTCGCCCTTACACTTGAAATTCACAAAGAAGCACTGAGTAAGGGAGGGATGAGCAACACACTCAAGACAAGAAATCACAGCAACACCACACACACAAGTCACAACAAGAGCTCACAACACGACTTAATGAGTTCACAACTCAACTAGAGCTCTAATTGCTATCGGAAGGAATCAAAAGCGCGGAATCGATGTCTTAGTGCTTAGGAATGCTTTTAGAATGCTTGGTGTACTCCTCCATGCGCCTAGGGGTCCCTTTTATAGCCCCAAGGCAGCTAGGAGCCGTTGAGTGCATTCCAGGAAGGTATTTCTTGCCTTCTGTCGACTGGCGCACCGGACACTGTCCGGTGCGGATCTCTTTCCTTATTTGGCGAAGCCGACCGTTGGCGCCTTGGAGCCGTTGGCGCACCAGACACTGTCCGGTGCACACCGGACAGTCCAGTGCCCCCTTCTAGCCGTTGGCTCAGCCATGCGTTGCGCCCGGATTAAGCGGTCGACCGTTGGCCCGGCGATCGTTGGCTCACCGGACACTGTCCGGTGCACACCGGACAGTCCGGTGAATTATAGCCGTACGCCGTTAATTTCTTCCCGAGAGCAGCAAGTTCGCCTGAGCCAGCCTGGGGCACCGGACACTGTCCGGTGCACCACCAGACAGTCTGGTGCACCTAGATAGAGCTGACTTTGGCTGAACAAAGCCATCTCTCTTCCAATTCGATTTCTCCTGTTTCCAGTACTTAGACACAATACATTAGTCTCTAAAACAATGTACTAAGTCTGAGAAACATACCTTTATACTTGATTTGTACTTTGTCCACCATTTGACACTTAGGCACTTGTATTGGACACTAAATCACCAAAACACTTAGAAATGGCCCAAGGACACATTTCCCTTTCAATCTCCCCCTTTTTGGTGATTTATGCCAACACAACATAAAGCAAGTAGAACAAGTGCAAAATCAATTCAAATAAAAACTCAAATTTGTTTTGACTCAAATTTGGCATATATGGATCATTCTTTGCCACCACTTGGTTTGTTTTTGCAAATCGACCTCAATTTTCTATCTCTAAGTCAAACACACATGTTGAAACATAAAGAGAGATGTTTCATGAGAAATTGATCAAGGATTCAAAAACTCCCCCTTTTCCCCATAATTAAGCCATTCTCCCCACAAGAGGCCAACTTTTGACAATAAGAGGCAAACAAGAGTATTTTGACAAAAACTCTAACTCTACTATTTTCAAAACTCACAACTCAAGAGTATTTTGACAAAAACTTTAACTCTACTATTTTCAAAACTCACAACTCACAAGTGGTAGCTGATCCATTTATTGCTTTGGCCTTATTTTCTTCCCCTTTGGCATCAAGCACCAAAACGGGATCAATTTTGGCCCTCTAACCCCATTGCCTCACCAAAATCTTCAACTAAGAGTAAAAAGGCAATAAGAGTACAAAGATGAACTTGGAAAAGTTACTCTTTCATCGGAGTGCAGTGGAAGTCTTGCATGGTCCAAGTCCACCTTTTCCCTTTCAAACCTCCTTTGAGACTAAAATAAGCAGACTCAAGCACACGGTTAGTCTCAAAGGGTCAAGTTGTAGCACATCTCCCCCCTAAATTTGTGCATCACTTGCAAAGGACTTGTGAGGTCCGGGGAGTGCTTGTACAACTTGAGCACCATAAACAAACAAAATGTACTAAGGAATATGATCAAGGCATAAAACACATGTATGCTATAAATCAATCCAAGTTCCGCGAATCTAAGACATTTAGCTCACTACGCAACTTGCAAAAGGTCTGCTCATCTAAAGGCTTGGTAAAGATATCAGCTAGCTGGTTCTCGGAGCTAACATGAAACACTTCGATATCTCCCTTTTGCTGGTGGTCTCTCAAAAAGTGATGCCGGATGTCTATGTGCTTTGTGCGGCTGTGCTCAACAGGATTATCCGCCATGCGGATAGCACTCTCATTATCACATAGGAGTGGGACTTTGCTCAGATTGTAGCCAAAGTCCCTGAGGGTTTGCCTCATCCAAAGTAGTTGCGCGCAACACTGTCCTACGGCAACATACTCGGCCTCAACGGTGGATAGGGCAACAGAGGTTTGTTTCTTAGAGCTCCACGACACCAGGGACCTTCCTAAGAATTGGCACGTCCCCGATGTACTCTTCCTATCGACCTTACATCTAGCATAGTCGGAATCTGAATATCCAATTAAGTCAAAGGTAGACCCCTTTGGATACCAGATCCTGAAGCAAGTCGTAGCGACTAAATATCTAAGAATTCGCTTCACGGCCACTAAGTGACACTCCCTTGGATCAGATTGAAATCTAGCACACATGCATACGCTAAGCATAATATCCGGTCTACTAGCACATAAATAAAGTAAGGACCCTATCATAGACCGGTATGCCTTTTGATCAACAGACTTACCTCCTTTGTTGAGGTCGGTGTGTCCGTCGGTTCCCATTGGAGTCTTTGCGGGCTTGGCGTCCTTCATCCCAAACCGCTTGATCAAGTCTTGCGTGTACTTCGTTTGGGAGATGAAGGTCCCATCCTTGGGTTGTTTCACTTGGAACCCAAGGAAGTAGCTTAGCTCGCCCATCATTGACATCTCAAACTTTTGAGTCATCACCCTGCTAAACTCTTCACAAGACTTTTGGTTAGTAGAACCAAATATTATGTCATCGACATACATTTGGCACACAAAAAGGTCACCATCACAAGTCTTAGTAAATAGAGTTGGATCGACTTTCCCAACCTTGAAAGCATTAGCAATTAAAAAGTCTCTAAGGCATTCATACCATGCTCTTGGGGCTTGCTTAAGTCCATAGAGCGCCTTAGAGAGCTTACACACGTGGTCGGGGTACCGTTCATCCTCGAAGCCAGAGGGTTGCTCCACGTACACCTCCTCCTTGATTGGCCCGTTGAGGAAAGCGCTCTTCACATCCATTTGGAACAACCTGAAAGAATGGTGAGTAGCATAGGCTAACAATATGCGAATTGACTCTAGCCTAGCCACAGGAGCAAAAGTCTCCTCAAAGTCCAAACCTGCGACTTGGGCATAACCTTTTGCCACAAGTCGTGCCTTGTTCCTTGTCACCACTCCGTGCTCGTCTTGTTTGTTGCGGAACACCCACTTGGTTCCCACAACATTTTGCTTGGGACGAGGCACCAGCGTCCAAACTTCATTTCTCTTGAAGTTGTTGAGCTCCTCTTGCATGGCCAACACCCAGTCCGGATCTAGCAAGGCCTCTTCTACCCTGAAAGGCTCAATAGAAGAGACAAAGGAGTAATGCTCACAAAAAATAACTAATCTTGAACGAGTAGTTACTCCCTTGCTTATGTCACCTAATATTTGGTCGACGGGATGATTCCTTTGAATCGTCGCTCGAACTCGGGTTGGAGGTGCCGGTTGTGCTTCTTCCTCCATTACATGATCATCTTGTGCTCCCCCTTGATCACATGCCTCTTCTTGATGAACCTGTTCATCACCTTGAGTTGGGGGATGCACCATTGTTGAGGAAGAAGGTTGATCTTGCTCCTTTTGTTCCAGTGGCCTCACATCTCCAATCACCATGGTGCGCATTGCGGCCGTTGGAACATCTTCTTCATCTACATCATCAAGATCAACAACTTGCTCTCTTGGAGAGCCGTTAGTCTCATCAAATACAACGTCGCTAGAGACTTCAACCAAACCCGATGATTTGTTGAAGACCCTATACGCCTTTGTATTTGAGCCATACCCTAACAAAAACCCTTCTATAGCCTTGGGAGCAAACTTAGAATTCCTACCTTTCTTCACTAGAATGTAACATTTGCTCCCAAATACACGAAAGTAAGACACATTGGGTTTGTTACCGGTTAGAAGCTCATATGAAGTCTTCTTGAGGAGGCGATGAAGGTAGACTCGGTTTATGGCGTGGCAAGCCGTGCTCACGGCTTCTGTCCAAAACCGTTCGGGCGTCTTGAATTCACTAAGCATCGTCCTCGCCATGTCTAGTAGCGTCCTGTTCTTCCTCTGTACCACACATTTTGCTGTGGTGTGTAGGGAGCGGAGAACTCGTGCTTGATTCCTTCCTCCTCAAGATACTCCTCCACTTGAAGGTTCTTGAACTCGGACCCATTGTCGCTCCTTATCTTTTTCACCTTGAGCTCAAACTCATTTTGAGCTCTCCTTAGGAAGCGCTTGAGGGTCCCTTGGGTTTCAGATTTATCCTGCAAAAAGAATACCCAAGTGAAGCGGGAAAAATCATCAACTATAACAAGACCATACTTACTTCCTCCTATACTTAGATAGGCGACGGGTCCGAAGAGGTCCATATGAAGTAACTCCAGGGGTCTTGATGTTGTCATCACATTTTTGGCATGATGAGAGCTTCCCACCTGTTTACCTGCTTGAGACGCTGCACAAGGTCAATCTTTTTCGAAAGTTACATTAGTTAGACCTATCACGTGTTCTCCCTTTAGAAGCTTGTGAAGGTTCTTCATCCCCACATGTGCTAAACGGCGATGCCACAGCCAGCCCATGCTAGTCTTAGCAATTAAGCATGCATCTAGACCGGCCTCCTCTTTTGCAAAATCAACTAAATAAAGTTTTCCATCTAGTACACCCTTAAAAGCTAATGAACCATCACTTCTTCTAAAGACAGACACATCTACATTTGTGAATAAGCAATTATATCCCATATTACAAAGCTGACTCACAGACAACAAGTTATATCCAAGCGACTCAACTAAGAACACATTAGAAATAGAGTGCTCGGAAGAAATAGCAATCTTTCCTAACCCCTTCACCTTGCCTTGATTCCCATCACCGAATATGATTGAGTCTTGGGAATCCTTGTTCTTGACGTAGGAAGAGAACATCCTCTTTTCCCCCGTCATGTGGTTTGTGCATCCGCTGTCGATAATCCAGCTTGAGCCCCCGGATGCATAAACCTGCAAGGCAAATTTAGGCTTGGGTCTTAGGTACCCAACTCATGTTGGGTCCTACAAGGTTAGTTACAATAGTCTTAGGGACCCAAATGCAAGTCTTGTCTCCCTTACATTTGGCCCCTAATTTCCTAGCAATTACCTTCTTATCCTTTCTACAAATAGCAAAGGAAGCATTGCAAGCATAATAAATTGTAGAGGGTTCATTCATTACTTTCCTAGGAACATGAACAATATTTCTTCTAGGCATATGATGAACAACATTTTTCCTAGCCAAATTTCTATCATGCATAATAGAAGAACTATAGGCAATCATGGCATGAGAATCAAAAGCATCATAACTTCTATAAACATTCCTAGAATGTCTCCTATAATGATACATTAAAGCATGGTTCTTTTGAGCACTATTAGCCATAGGGGCCTTCCCTTTCTCCTTGGCGGAGATGGAAGCCTTATGGCTTGTTAAGTTCTTGACTTCCTTCTTGAAGCCAAGACCATCCTTAATTGAGGGGTGTCTACCAATCGTGTAGGCATCCCTTGCAAATTTTAGTTTATCAAATTCACTTTTGCTAGTCTTAAGTTGGGCATTAAGACTAGCCACTTCATCATTCAATTTAGAAATTGAAACTAGGTGTTCACTACAAGCATCAACATTAAAATCTTTACACCTATTGCAAACTACAACATGTTCTACACAAGATGTTGATTTATTAGCTATTTCTAACTTAGCACTCAAATCATCATTTATGCTTTTTAAGCTAGAAATAGAGTCATGACATGTAGACAATTCACAAGAAAGCATTTCATTCCTTTTTATTTCTAAAGCAAGAGATTTTTGTGCCTCTACAAACTTATCATGTTCTTCATACAAAAGGTCCTCTTGCTTTTCTAATAACCTATTTTTATCATTCAAGGCATCAATTAATTCATTAATTTTATCAACCTTAGTTCTATCTAGGCCCTTGAATAAACATGAATAGTCTATTTCATCATCGCTAGATTCTTCATCACTTGAGGAAGCGTAAGTACTAGTATCACGAGTGTTTACCTTCTTTTCCCTTGCCATGAGGTAGGTGTGATGCTCGTTGGGGAAGAGGGCCGACTTGTTGAAGGCGGTGGCGGCAAGTCCTTCGTTGTCGGAGTCGGACGACGAACATTCCGAGTCCCACTCCTTGCCAAGGTGTGCCTTGCCCTTAGCCTTCTTGTAAGCCTTCTTCTTTTCCCTCTTGTTCGCTTGTTCCTGGTCACTATCATTATCGGGACAATTTGCGATAAAATGACCAATCTTACCACATTTGAAGCATGAGCGCTTCCCCTTCGTCTTGGTCTTGTTGGGATGCTCCTTGTGACCCCTTGAAACGCTTAATGATGAGGGCCATTTCTTCATTATTAAGCCCGGCCGCCTCAACTTGTGCCACCTTGCTAGGTAGCGCCTCCTTGCTCCTTGTTGCTTTGAGAGCAATGGTTTGAGGCTCCTGGATTGGGCCATTCAATGCATCATCAACGTATCTAGCCTCCTTGATCATCATCCGCCCGCTTACGAACTTTCCAAGTATCTCCTCGGGCGTCATCTTGGTGTATCTAGGATTCTCACGAATATTGTTCACAAGATGTGGATCAAGGACAGTAAAAGACCTTAGCATTAGGTGGACGACGTCGTGGTCCGTCCATCGCGTGCTTCCATAGCTCCTTATTTTGTTGACGAGGGTCTTGAGCCGGTTGTACGTTTGGGTTGGCTCCTCTCCCCTGATCATTGCGAATCTCCCAAGTTCGCCCTCCACCAACTCCATCTTGGTGAGTATGGTGACGTCGTTCCCCTCATGTGAGATTTTGAGGGTATCCCAAATCTTCTTGGCGTTATCCAAGCCCTCACCTTATGGTATTCATCCCTGCACAATGAAGCTAGAAGAACAGTAGTAGCTTGTGCATTTTTGTGAATTTGCTCATTGATAAACATGGGACTATCAGTACTATCAAATTGCATTCCACTCTCTACTATCTCCCATATGCTTGGATGAAGAGAGAACAAGTGACTACGCATTTTGTGACTCCAAAATCCGTAGTCCTCTCCATCAAAGTGAGGAGGTTTACCAAGTGGAATGGAGAGTAAATGAGCATTTGTATTTTGTGGAATACGAGAATAATCAAAAGAAAAGTTTGAATTGACCGTTTTCTTTTTCTCGTAGTTGTCGTCGTCGTCCTTTTGGGAAGAGGATGATTCATCGCTGTCATAGTAGACTATCTCCTTGATGCGCCTTGTTTTCTTCTTCCTCCCGTCTTTTCTTTTGTGGCCCGACCCCGAGTCAGTAGGCTTGTCATCCTTTGGATCATTGACGAAGGACTCCTTCTCCTTATCATTGACCACCATCCCCTTGCCCTTAGGATCCATCTCTTCGGGCGATTAGTCCCTTTCTTGAAGAGAACGACTCTAATACCAATTGAGAGCACCTAGAGGGGGGGTGAATAGGTGATCCTGTAAAAACTTAAAACTTAACACCACAAACTTGATTAAGAGTTAGAACAATGGAATCAAGTGAGTAGAGAGGAGAGCTCTTGTGAAGCACAATGGACACAGTAAGAACAAGCACAAGAGACACGCGGATTTATCCCGTGGTTCGGCCAAGTACAAAACTTGCCTACTCCACGTTGTGGCGTCCCAACGGACGAGAGTTGCACTCAACTCCTCTCAAGTGATCCAATGATCAACTTGAATACCACGGTGTTCTTCTTTTCTTTACTCTTTTCCTGTTTGCGAGGAATCTCCACAACTTGGAGTCTCTCGCCCTTACAATAAGAATCAATATGAAGCACAAGAGTAAGGGAGGGAAGCAACACACTCAAATCCACAGCAAATACGCACACACAAGACGAAGACTTGAGCTCAAGACAATATCTCGAGGTTCTCACTAGAACGGAGCTCAAATCACTAAGAATGTCGAACAAGTGCGCAAGAATGAAGGGTGAGTGATCAACAATGCTCAAGGAATGCTTGGTGTGCTCCTCCATGCGCCTAGGGGTCCCTTTTATAGCCCCAAGGCAGCTAGGAGCCGTTGAGATCATTCCAGGAAGGCAATTCTTGCCTTCTGTCGCCTGGCGCACCGGACAGTCCGGTGCACCACCGGACACTGTCCGGTGCGGATTTCTTTCCTTCTTTGGCGAAGCCGACCGTTGGCGCTTTGGAGCCGTTGGCGCACCGGACAGTCCGGTGCCCCTTCTGACCGTTGGCTCTTACCACGCGTCGCGTGCGGATTATGCGGCCGACCGTTGGCCTGGCCGACTGTTGGCTCACCGGACAGTCCGGTGCACCACCGGACAGTCCGGTGATTTATAGCTGAACACCGTTAATTGCTTCCCGAGAGCAGCCAGTTGACAGACGCCGGCCTGGCGCACCGGACAGTCCGGTGCACCCAGACCGAGCTGTCTTTGGCTGAACAAAGCCATCTCTTTTCCAACTTGATTTCTCATGTTTCCAGCACTTAGACACAATACATTAGTCTCCAAAACAATGTACTAAGTCTTAGAAACATACCTTTTTACTTGATTTGCACTTTGTCCATCACTTGCATAGATTAACATAAGTCCACTTGTGTTGGCACTCAATCACCAAAATACTTAGAAATGGCCCAAGGGCACATTTCCCTTTCAGTGTCGATGACGAAAAGTTGGGATGCGTCCGGGATCATACCGAAGCGAAGGTTATTGGTACTCTATCAAAGAGTATTGGTTTCCCGAAGCTCGAAACGGACATTAGCCGCTACCGATGACAGCACATCGTCGGTAGTTTATTCTATTCCAATTTCAAGGTAAACAACTTTTCTTTAACTTTTATTGTTTCAACAACGAAGATGTTTTCTAACGAAGGTTGTTTGTGCGCAGAGTATGCTTTTGAGTAAAGCTTTGAAAATGCAGCAAGATTTGGAAGATAAAAAACACGAAGTTATAATTGAGAGTTTAGAAAGCAAAATAAAAGACCAATCAGCTGCTCTTGAAAAGAAGGAGTTTGAGCTTCAGACAACCGAAGGCTTACTGGCAGAAGCTGAAGCTAAAATAGCAGAACTAAATACGAAGCTTCTCTCTCAGTTAGAAAGCTTCGAACAAGAAAAACAAAAGCTTGATGCAAAATTTGAAGCCGAGGTCCAGAAAAGTTCAGATTTGCAAAAATCATTGACAGGGCTTCAAAACAAATGTCTGGAGTTAAGTAATCGGTGTATACAACGACTGAAGCAGGTCTTTTATTCGATTGGAGCCAGTAGCGAGAAATTTAATCCTTCGACTGAAGACCTGCCAGGGCCTTCGAACATATCGAAGGTGAAATTGATGACCTTGATGAAGTTATAGCTGGACATGGTGACTTTTGTGCCCTGGTAGCTTCTCGGGGCACAGCTGTCGCCTTCCTGAAATCTGGCTGCGAACATGGGAAGGTTGTCAATAGACCCAATTTCAGTTTATCACCAGCAGATCTAGAGAATATTCCTAACCTTGCCCGAAGCATAGCAAATAGATTTATAAAACTGGTATGGACAAAGGGTGGACGAAGCATAGCTGGTAATGAAGCTCGGAGTCATCTTAAGCAGGTAACAAAATCATACCTTGTGCTTACCTCTTCCTACAAACTTGATTATTCCTTACAATACTTTAATATATACAGGATGACAAAGCCGACGAAGCTGAAGAGTAAGAAGACGAAGCCGAAGCTCAACGGATGACGAAGCTAAAGCCGAAGCTCAATGGATACTAATGAAGCTTGAGTAGATAACTGTAGAAGAAACTCTAAGGACTCTTGTAAAAACCTTTGTAAAGAATAATGTAATTAAATTTTACTCTGAACCTTGTCCATACTTTGTAATATATTCTTACCTTTCCGTCAATGTATAAAGTGCTTCGGTGTGAACGAACTTAGCATTTTTGAGCCGAAGGCGAAAAACACCTTCCCTTCTTTTCGTACATAGTGAAGCATAAAACTGCTTCTTTTTCTTTTTTCTGAAGCCTTAACTTTAGAGCCGAAGCAACTGGTTGTGTTATGATGATGATGATCCTATGTATGTCTAAATGAATGTTTATGAATGCAAATGTATGATGAAATGTACCGTGCAAATGAATGTCCAAACACACGCATACGAAGCCACAACCATAGCCTTCATTCCCTTAGGAATAATCAAAGTCTCTTTGCCGTTTATTTTTCGGCTTCACCGTTTATTTTTCGGTGTATCAGCGTTGACTTTTCACTGTAAGTTCTGCATTCCCTTAGGAACGTCTTTTGAACTTCTTCGCCTTCTATTTCGGCGGTATCGCGTTGACTTTTCACGCTTCGCCTTATATTTCGGCGGAATCAGCGTTTACTTTTCGCTGTAAGCTCTGCATTCCCTTAGGAACGACTTTTGAGCAGAAAACTTACACTGTGCTCCCTTAGGAACAGCTTTTTTGTAGCTTCGTCGTGCTCTGCATCCCCTTAGGGACGTCTTTCGAGCTTCTCCCTGTTTTTTCTTGTCTCTTTGCACTCGATGGTGCATGCTCAGCTTTTACATTAAAATTTTTGGGGGATATTGCTGTTGTAGAGCTGAAATAAAAAAGAGAAATTACATGCTATGGCCCCATTAAAAACCTTTCTCCCCCTTTAGAAAGGAAAAGGGTACCATAGGGAAAATAAAAAGATTACATCAAGCTATACATAATATCGCCGAAGCTCATCCGCATTCCAAGATCTAGGAATGTCGTTGTCGTCCATATCCTTCAATTTGTAAGAACCTGGTCTTGACGAAGATACTACCAGAAAAGGTCCTTCCCACTTCAACTGTAGCTTGCCTACTGTATCTGGGTTGGCAACTCTCCGAAGTACCAAGTGCCCTGGCTTGATGTTTTTTAACCGAACTTTTCTGTCACGCCATTTTATTGTTTCGGCTTGATATTTGTTGATGTTCTCCACAGCCTGAAGCCTGATTCCTTCTATAACATCTTTTGCCACAGAATAATCAGCTTCGTCCTCTGCCGAAGCCACTGTTCTTATTGATCCTGCTTTAGCTTCTTCTGGGGTTATTGCTTCATCACCAAACAATAATTTGAATGGTGTAAAGCCTGTTGACCTTGATATTGTTGTGTTGTGGCTCCACACCACTTTGATCAATTCATCTGGCCACTTTCCTCTGGGATGATTGAAGATTAACTTCATTATTCCCGTCATTATAATGCCATTAGCTCTTTCAACAAGTCCATTTGACTCTGGATGCCTGATCGATGCAAAATGAATCTTCGTGCCAATTTGACCACAAAACTCTTTGAAAGCTTCAGCATCGAACTGTGTTCCATTGTCCACAGTAATAGCCTTCGGCATTCCAAAGCGACAAACAATATTTTGACAGAAATTTTTTTGGACAGTGACCGGAGTTATTGTGGCTAAAGGCTTCGCCTCAATCCACTTGGAAAAATATTCTACCGCCACCACAACATATTTTAAATTTCCTTGAGCTGGTGGAAGTGGGCCTAGCAAATCGAGGCCCCACCTTTGCAACGGCCAAGTGGGCTGTATTAACTGAGTTAGAGATGAAGGTTGTTTCTGATCTCTTGCACATTTTTGACAGCCTTCACATTTTTGAACTAACTCTGCTGCATACGAAGCTGCCTTCGGCCAATAAAATCCTTGACGAATTTTTTTCCCAGCAAGGGCCTAGATCCGATGTGAGATCCACACAGACCTACGTGTATCTCCTTCATCAATTCGATACCTTCGGTCCTTGATAAACATTTGAGGGGTGGTGAACAAACTCCATGTTTATACAATTCCCCTTCTATCATGACATATGGTCTTGTTCTTGCCTCCATTCTTTTGTTATAAGCTTCGTCACTTGAAAGACAATTTCCTTGAAGGAAAGATATTATTTCAGTTCTCCAATCTTCACTGTGCACTGGAGAAATAGTGAGTACTGCTCTTTCCATATGCTCAACCGAAGGTGCTTTTATTGTTTCAAAAAATACTTCGGAGGGTAAAGGGAGTCCCTGAGCCGCTGATTTGGCTAGCAAATCCGCATGCTCATTTTCACCTCTCGGAATACTTTTGACGGAAAACCCTTCGAAGGAAACTTCCAACCTTCGGACTGCATCCAGATATTTTTCAAGCTTCGAATCTCGTGCCCTGCTGCTTTTATCCACATGGCCAGCTATGGCTTGAGAATCAATCTTTAAAACGACCCTTCTTATTCCCATTGCCTTTAGTTTCCGAAGCCCCAATAAAAGTGCTTCGTACTCAGCAATATTATTTGTGCAACTGAAATCCAGTTTGACTGCAAAACATGTTTTGACATTCGAAGGTGCTGAAAGGGAAATGTGCCCCCTTGGGCCATTTCTAAGTATTTAGGTGATTTAGTGTCCAACACAAGTGCCTAAATGTAAAAAGGTGGACAAAGTACAAATCAAGGATAAAGGTATGTTTCTCAGACTTAGTACATTGTTTTATGGACTAATGTATTATGTCTAAGTGCTGGAAACAGGAAAAATACAGTTGGAAATGTCTTGGCTCGAGCAGCCAAGACTCTGCTGAGTCTGGGTTCACCGGACTGTCCGGTGGTGCACCGGACAGTGTCCGGTGCGCCAGGCTGGCTCGAGCGAAGTGGCCGCTCTCGAGAATTCACCGGCGACGTACGACTATAATTCACCGGACTGTCCGGTGAGCCAACGGTCGGCCGGGCCAACGGTCGGCCGCGCAATCTGCGCGGGACACTTGGCCGAGCCAACAGCTAGAAGGGGGCACCGGACTGACCGGTGTGCACTGGACATGTCCGGTGCGCCAACGGCTCTCAGGCTGCCAATGGTCGTCTGCGCCATTTTTGGAAGGAAATCGGGCACCGGACAGTGTCCGGTGTGCACCGGACTGTCCGGTGCGCCAGTCGACAGAAGGCAAGATCAGCCTTCCTAGATTGCTCTCAACGGCTCCTAGCTGCCTTGGGGCTATAAAAGGGACCCCTAGGCGCATGGAGGAGCACACCAAGCATTCCTACAACATTCCTAAGCACCAAGACATCGATTCCGCGCATTTGTTTCATTGTGATAGCATATAGAGCTCTAGTGGAGTTGTGAACTCATTGAGTTGTGTTGCGAGCTCTTGTTGCGACTTGTGTGCGTGTTGACACTCTGATTCTTGTGTCTTGTGTGCGTTGCTAATCCTCCCTTGCTCTGTGCTTCTTTGTGAATTTCAAGTGTAAGGGCGAGAGGCTCCAAGTGGTGGAGATTCCTCGCAAACGGGATTGAGAAAAGCAAGCAAAACACCGTGGTATTCAAGTTGGTCTTTGGACCGCTTGAGAGGGGTTGATTGCAACCCTCGTCCGTTGGGACGCCACAACGTGGAGTAGGCAAGCGTTGGTCTTGGCCGAACCACGGGATAACCACCGTGCCATCTCTGTGATTGATTTCTTGTGGTTATTGTGTTTTGACTCCTCTCTAGCCACTTGGCAATTATTGTGCTAACACTTAACCAAGTTTTTGTGGCTTAAGTTTCAAGTTTTACAGGATCACCTATTCACCCCCCTCTAGGTGCTCACAATTGGTATCGGAGCCGTTCTCTTCAAGAAGGGACTAATCGCCCGAAGAGATGGATCCTAAGGGAAAGGGGATGGTGGTCAACAACAACGAGAAGGAGTCTATCTTCAACGAGCCGAAGGATGACAAGCCTACCGACTCGGGCTCGGGCCACAAGCGCAAAGACGGGAAGAAGAAGAAGACAAGGCGCATCAAGGAGATCGTCTACTACGACAGCGACGAATCTTCCTCTTCCCAAAAGGACGACGACGACTACGAGAAAAAGAAAACGGTCAATTCGAACTTTTCTTTTGATTACTCTCGTATTCCTCAAAGTACAAATGCTCATTTATTATCTATTCCACTTGGTAAACCTCCTCATTTTGATGGAGAGGACTACGGATTTTGGAGTCACAAAATGCGTAGTCACTTGTTCTCTCTCCATCCTAGTATATGGGAGATTGTAGAGAGTGGAATGCACTTTGATAGTACGGATAGTCCTATGTTCATTAATGAGCAAATTCATAAAAATGCACAAGCTACTACTGTTCTTCTAGCTTCATTGTGCAGGGATGAATACCACAAAGTGAGCGGCTTGGATAATGCCAAGCAAATTTGGGACACCCTCAAGATCTCTCATGAGGGGAATGACGTCACAATGCTCACCAAGATGGAGTTGGTGGAGGGCGAACTCGGGAGATTCGCTATGATAAGGGGAGAAGAGCCAACCCAAACGTACAACCGGCTAAAGACCCTTGTCAACAAGATAAGAAGCTATGGAAGCACGCGATGGACGGACCATGACATCGTCCGCCTAATGCTAAGGTCTTTCACTGTTCTTGATCCTCATCTTGTGAACAATATTCGTGAGAATCCTAGGTACACCAAGATGACGCCCGAGGAGATACTTGGAAAATTCGTGAGCGGGCGAATGATGATCAAAGATGCAAGATACGTGGACGACGCATTGAATGGTCCAATCAACGAGCCTCAACCCCTTGCTCTCAAGGCAACAAGAAGCAAGGAGGCGCTACCTAGCAAGGTGGCACAAATTGAGGCGGCTGGACTTAATGATGAAGAAATGGCCCTCATCATCAAAAGATTCAAGACGGCGCTAAAGGGTCGCAAGGGGCAGCCGAGCAAGACCAAGACAAAGGGGAAGCGCTCATGCTTCAAATGCGATAAGATTGGTCATTTTATTGCTAACTGTCCCGATAATGAAAGTGACCAGGAACACGGGAGCAAGAGGGAAAAGAAGAAAAATTACAAGAAGGCCAAGGGCGAGGCACATCTAGGAAAGGAGTGGGACTCGGATTGCTCCTCCTCCGATTCCGACAATGAAGGACTCGCAGCCACCGCCTTCAACAAGTCATCCCTCTTCCCCAACGAGCGTCACACATGACTTATGGCAAGGGAAAAAAAGGTATGTACTCGAGACTCTACTTATGCTTCTTCAAGTAAGGACGAATCTAGTGATGAGGATGAAATAGATTATTCATGTTTATTTAAGGGCCTAGATAGAACCAAGGTAGATAAAATTAATGAATTGATTGATGCCTTGAATGATAAGAATAGGCTTTTAGAAAAACAAGAGGACTTGTTGTATGAAGAACATGACAAATTTGTAGAAGCACAAAAATCTCATGCCTTAGAAGTTAAGAGAAATGAAATGCTTTCTTGTGAATTATCTTCTTGCCATGAGACAATTTCTAGCTTAAGGAGCATTAATGATGATTTGAATGCTAGGTTAGAAATAGCTAGTAAATCAACAACTTGTGTAGAAAATGTTGTTATTTGCAATAGATGTAAAGATATTGATATTGATGCTTGTAGTGAACACATAGCTTCTATTGCAAAGTTAAATGATGAAATGGCTAATCTTAATGCCCAACTTAAGGCTAGCAAAAGTGATTTTGATAAACTAAAATTTGCTAGGGATGCCTACACGATTGGTAGACACCCCTCAATTAAGGATGGGCTTGGCTTCAAGAGGGAAGCCAAGAACTTAACAAGCCATAAGGCTCCCATCTCCGCCAAGGAGAAAGGGAAGGCCCCTATGGCAAGTAGTACTAAAAGGAACCATGCTTTCATGTACAATGATAGAAGACAGTCTCATAGGAGTTGTAATGCTCTTGATTCACATGCCTATGATTCTTATGCTATGTTTGCTCCCAGTTCTTCCTATATGCATGGTAGAGATATGCCTAGAAAAAATATTCATCATGTGCCTAGAAAGAATATTGCTCATGTTCCTAGGAAAGTTATGAATGGACCCTCTACAATTTATCATGCTTTAAATGCTTCCTTTGCTATTTGTAGAAAGGATAGGAAGATAGTTGCTAGGAAATTAGGGGCAAAATGCAAGGGTGATAAAACTTGCATTTGGGTCCCTAAGACAATTGTGACTAACCTTGTAGGACCCAACAAGAGTTGGGTACCTAAGACCCAAGCCTAAATTTGCCTTGCAGGTTTATGCATCCGGGGGTTCAAGCTAGATTATCGACAGCGGATGCACGAACCATATGACGGGGGAAAAGAAGATGTTCACCTCCTACGTCAAGAATAAGGATTCCCAAGATTCAATCATATTCGGTGATGGGAACCAAGGCAAGGTGAAAGGTTTAGGCAAGATTGCAATATCAAATGAGCACTCTATCTCTAATGTGTTTTTAGTTGAGTCTCTTGGATATAATTTACTATCTGTCAGTCAATTATGTAATATGGGATATAATTGTCTATTTACAAATGTAGATGTGTCTGTCTTTAGAAGATGTGATGGTTCACTAGCTTTTAAGGGTGTACTAGACGACAAACTTTATTTAGTTGATTTTGCAAAAGAGGAGGCCGGTCTAGATGCATGCTTAATTGCTAAGACTAGCATGGGCTGGCTGTGGCATCGCCGCTTAGCACATGTGGGGATGAAGAACCTTCACAAGCTTCTAAAGGGAGAACACATGATAGGTTTGACTAACGTGCAATTCGAAAAAGATAGACCTTGTGCAGCTTGTCAAGCAGGTAAACAAGTGGGAGGAGCACATCACAGCAAGAATGTGATGACCACTTCAAGACCTCTGGAGCTGCTGCATATGGACCTCTTCGGACCCATCGCCTATCTGAGCATAGGAGGAAGTAAGTATGGTCTAGTTATTGTTGATGACTTTTCCCGCTTCACTTGGGTGTTCTTTCTGCAGGATAAGTCTGAAACCCAAGGGACCCTCAAGCGCTTCCTAAGGAGAGCTCAAAATGAGTTTGAGCTCAAGGTGAAGAAGATAAGAAGCGACAACGGGTCCGAATTCAAGAATCTTCAAGTGGAGGAGTTCCTTGAGGAGGAGGGGATCAAGCACGAGTTCTCCGCTCCCTACACACCTCAGCAAAATGGTGTGGTAGAGAGGAAGAACAGGACGCTCATTGATATGGCGAGAACTATGCTTGGAGAGTTCAAGACCCCCGAGCGTTTTTGGTCGGAGGCCGTGAACACGGCTTGCCACACCATCAACAGGGTCTACCTTCACCGCCTCCTCAAAAAGACTTCATATGAGCTGCTAACTGGTAACAAACCCAATGTGTCTTATTTTCGTGTATTTGGGAGCAAGTGTTATATTCTTGTGAAGAAAGGTAGATCTTCTAAATTTGCTCCCAAAGCTGTAGAAGGGTTTTTATTAGGTTATGATTCAAATACAAAGGCGTATAGGGTCTTCAACAAATCATCGGGTTTGGTTGAAGTCTCTAGCGACGTTGTATTTGATGAGACTAATGGCTCTCCAAGAGAGCATGTTGTTGATCTTGATGATGTAGATGAAGAAGACGTTCCAACGGCCGCGATACACACCATGGCGATTGGAGATGTACGACCTCAGGAACAATTGGAGCAAGATCAACCGTCTTCCTCAACTATGGTGCATCCCTCAACCCAAGATGACGAACAGGTACCTCAAGTGGAGGCGCATGATCAAGGGGGAGCACAGGATGTTCATGTTGAGGAGGAAGAAGCACCTCAGGCACATCCAGCCCAAGTTCGAGCGACGATCCAAAGGGATCATCCCGTCGACCAAATATTGGGTGATATTAGCAAGGGAGTAACCACTCGCTCGAGATTAGTTAATTTTTGTGAGCATTACTCCTTTGTCTCTTCTATTGAGCCTTTCAGGGTAGAAGAGGCCTTGCTAGATCCGGACTGGGTGTTGGCCATGCAGGAGGAACTCGACAACTTCAAGCGCAATGAAGTTTGGACACTGGTGCCTCGTCCCAAGCAAAATGTTGTGGGAACCAAGTGGGTGTTCCGCAACAAACAGGACGAGCACGGGGTGGTGACGAGGAACAAGGCTCGACTTGTGGCAAAAGGTTATGCCCAAGTCGCAGGTTTGGACTTTGAGGAGACTTTCGCTCCTGTGGCTAGGCTAGAATCAATTTGTATTTTGCTAGCATATGCCGCTCACCATTCTTTCAGGTTGTATCAAATGGATGTGAAGAGCGCTTTCCTCAACAGGCCGATCAAAGAGGAGGTGTACGTGGAGCAACCCCTGGCTTCGAGGATGAACGGTTCCCCGACCACGTGTGTAAGCTCTCTAAGGCGCTCTATGGACTTAAGCAAGCCCCAAGAGTATGGTATGAATGCCTTAGAGACTTTTTAATTGCTAATGCTTTCAAGGTTGGGAAAGCCGATCCAACTCTTTTTACTAAGACTTGCGATGGTGATCTTTTTGTGTGCCAAATTTATGTCGATGACATAATATTTGGTTCTACTAACCAAAAGTCTTGTGAAGAGTTTAGCAGGGTGATGACGCAGAAATTCGAGATGTCGATGATGGGCGAGTTGAACTACTTCCTTGGGTTCCAAGTGAAGCAACTCAAGGACGGCACTTTCATCTCCTAAACGAAGTATACGCAAGACTTGCTAAAGCGGTTTGGGATGAAGGACGCCAAGCCCGCAAAGACGCCGATGGGAACTGACGGACACACCGACCTCAACAAATGAGGTAAGTCCGTTGATCAAAAAGCATACCGGTCCATGATAGGTTCTTTGCTTTATTTATGTGCTAGTAGACCGGATATTATGCTTAGCGTATGCATGTGTGCTAGATTTCAATCCGATCCTAAGGAGTGTCACTTAGTGGCTGTGAAGCGAATTCTTAGATATTTAGTCGCTACGCCTTGCTTCGGGATCTGGTATCCAAAGGGGTCTAACTTTGACTTGATTGGATATTCAGATTCCGACTATGCTGGATGTAAGGTCGATAGGAAGAGTACATCGGGGACGTGCCAATTCTTAGGAAGGTCCCTGGTGTCGTGGAACTCTAAGAAACAAACTTCCGTTGCCCTATCCACCGCTGAGGCTGAGTATGTTGCCCCAGGACAGTGTTGCGCGCAACTACTTTGGATGAGGCAAACCCTCCGGGACTTTGGCTACAATCTGAGCAAAGTCCCACTCCTATGTGATAATGAGAGTGCTATCCGAATAGCGGAAAATCCTGTTGAGCACAGCCGCACAAAGCACATTGACATCCGGCATCACTTTTTGAAAGACCACCAGCAAAAGGGAGATATCGAAGTGTTTCATGTTAGCACCGAGAACCAGCTAGCCGATATCTTCACTAAGCCTTTAGATGAAAAGACCTTTTGTAGGTTGCGTAGTGAGCTGAATGTCCTAGATTCGCGGAACCTGGATTGATTTATAGCATACATGTGTTTATGCCTTTGATCATGTTCCTTATGCATTTTGTTGCTTACTATGGTGCTCAAGTTGTACAAACACTCCCTGGACCTCACAAGTCCTTTTGCAAGTGATGCACATATTTAGGGGGAGCTGTGCTACAACTTGACCCTTTGAGACTAACCGTGTGCTTGAGTTTGCTTATTTTAGTCTCAAAGGAGATTTGAAAGGGAAAAGGTGGACTTGGACCATGAAAGACTTCCACTGCACTCCGATGAGAGGGTAACTTATTCCAAGTTCATCTCATGTACTCTTATTGCCTTTGTGTTCTTATTTGAAGATTTTGGTGAGGCAATGGGGTTTTAGGGCCAAGATTGATCCCGTTTTGGTGCTTGATGCCAAAGGGGGAGAAAATCAAGGCCAAAGCAATAGATGGATCAGCTACCACTTGAGAAATTTAGAAAATAGTAGATTAGAGCTTTTGGTTTGTCAAAACTCTTTCATTGTCTCTTATGTCAAAAGTTGGCCTCTTGTGGGGAGAAGTTTTGAGTATGGGAAAAAGGGGGAGTTTTTGAAATCCTTGATCAAATTTCTTTGGAAAACCTCTCTCTATGTCTCTACAAGTGGATTTGACTTAGAGATAGGAATTTGAGTTTGATTTGCAAAAACAAACCAAGTGGTGGCATAGAGTGATCCATATATGTCAAATTTGAATCAAAACAATTTTGAGTTCTTAGTTGAATTGATTTTGTAATTGTTCTACTTGCTTTATGTTGTGTTGGCATAAATCACCAAAAAGGGGGAGATTGAAAGGGAAATGTGCCCTTGGGCCATTTCTAAGTATTTTGGTGATTTAGTGTCCAACACAAGTGCCTAAATGTAAAAAGGTGGACAAAGTACAAATCAAGGATAAAGGTATGTTTCTCAGACTTAGTACATTGTTTTATGGACTAATGTATTGTGTCTAAGTGCTGGAAACAGGAAAAATACAGTTGGAAATGTCTTGGCTCGAGCAGCCAAGACTCTGCTGAGTCTGGGTTCACCGGACTGTCCGGTGGTGCACCGGACAGTGTCCGGTGCGCCAGGCTGGCTCGAGCGAAGTGGCCGCTCTCGGGAATTCACCGGCGACGTACGACTATAATTCACCGGACTGTCCGGTGAGCCAACGGTCGGCCGGGCCAACGGTCGGCCGGGCCAACGGTCGGCCGCGCAATCTACGCGGGACACGTGGCCGAGCCAACGGCTCTCAGGCTGCCAACGGTCGTCTGCGCCATTTTTGGAAGGAAATCGGGCACCGGACTGTCCGGTGCGCCAGTCGACAGAAGGCAAGATCAGCCTTCCTAGATTGCTCTCAACGGCTCCTAGCTGCCTTGGGGCTATAAAAGGGACCCCTAGGCGCATGGAGGAGCACACCAAGCATTCCTACAACATTCCTAAGCACCAAGACATCGATTCCGCGCATTTGTTTCATTGTGATAGCATATAGAGCTCTAGTGGAGTTGTGAACTCATTGAGTTGTGTTGCGAGCTCTTGTTGCGACTTGTGTGCGTGTTGACACTCTGATTCTTGCGTCTTGTGTGCGTTGCTAATCCTCCCTTGCTCTGTGCTTCTTTGTGAATTTCAAGTGTAAGGGCGAGAGGCTCCAAGTTGTGGAGATTCCTCACAAACGGGATTGAGAAAAGCAAGCAAAACACCGTGGTATTCAAGTTGGTCTTTGGACCGCTTGAGAGGGGTTGATTGCAACCCTCGTCCGTTGGGACGCCACAACGTGGAGTAGGCAAGCGTTGGTCTTGGCCGAACCACGGGATAACCACCGTGCCATCTCTGTGATTGATTTCTTGTGGTTATTGTGTTTTGACTCCTCTCTAGCCACTTGGCAATTATTGTGCTAACACTTAACCAAATTTTTGTGGCTTAAGTTTCAAGTTTTACAGGATCACCTATTCACCCCCCCTCTAGGTGCTCACAGGTGCGACTAGCACCACAGCTGCTCCTGCACCGAAGGTTCCCCAAGAACCATCGCAGAATACCGTCCAAGCTTCGGCATCTTTGCTTGTCCCTTCCTCGTGAGCCCCTGGCGTCCAATCAGCTATGAAGTCTGCTAGCGCCTGAGATTGAATTAAAGATCTATGCACGTAGTCAATGGTGAATTCATTGAGCTCCGCGACCCACTTTCCAACCCTTCCAGTAGCTTCTCTGTTCCTCATAATATCCTTCAAAGGCTGTGACGAGGGAACAATTATGTGGTAAGCCTGGAAATAATGCCGAAGCTTCCTGGAAGCCATTAACACAACATACAACACTTTCTCCAACTCTGTATAATTTTTCTTTGATAAGCTCAACAATTCGGAGACAAAATATACTGGGACTTGCTTTTTATTTTGTCCTTCAAGCTTCTCCTGTACAAGCGCCGCACTCACTGCGGAGTGCGAAGCTGCCACATACAATAGCAGAGGAGCCCCTGACGTGGGTGGAGTTAGCGTCGTTAGGTCTATCAGGTACTGCTTCAGCTCTTCGAAGGCTTTCTGCTGAGCTGATCCCCATTGAAAGACTTCGGCCGACTTCAGCACTTCAAAGAATGGTAAATTTCTCTCTGCTGATCTAGATATGAATCGATTCAAAGATGCCAGTCTTCCTGTCAGCCGTTGAGCCCGCTTCTTTGTGCTTGGCGACTCCATCCGAAGGATAGCTTCACTTTTATTTGGATTAGCTTCGATCCCTTTTGTTGAAACTAGACAACCAAGAAATTTTCCCTTTTTTACTCCGAAGACACATTATTCTGGATTCAACTTTAGGCCAGCTTGCCTAAAATTAGCAAATGTTTCCTGCAGATCAGCAATGTGATTTTCCTGCTTCGTGCTTTTTACTATGATATCATCAACATATGTTAGCACATTTCTGCCTATCTGAGAGTGAAGGACTTTCGCTGTCATTCTACTGAAGCTCCCTCCAGCGTTCTTGAGCCCCTCAGGCATCCGAAGATAACAATATGTGCCGCTGGGGGTTATGAAGCTGGTTTTTGGCTCATCTTCCTTTTTCATCCAGATTTGATGGTAGCCTGAATAACAATCTAGTAGACTCATGAGTTCTGATGAAGCTGCTGCATCTACTAGAGAATCTATTCTTGGTAATGGGAACTCATCCTTCGGACAAGCCTTGTTGAGATCAGTAAAATCAATACACATTCTCTATTTACCATTGGCCTTCTTCACCATAACAGTGTTGGCTAGCCATTCTGGGTATTTTACTTCTCTGATGACTCCAGCAGTAAGAAGTCTTTTCACTTCATTCCGAGCACCTTCGGCTTTGTCATCAGACATTTTCCGAAGCCTCTGCTTTCTGGGTCTGAAGGATGGATCGACATTGAGCGAGTGTTCAATGACGTCCCTGTTGACACCATAGAGATCGTTGGTTGACCATGCAAAGACATCTTTGTTGTTGAACAGAAACCTTGTTAGGGGTTTCTCCTATTCCTCAGACAATTGAGATCCTAGCAACACCTTCTGCTCTGCTATATCTTCACATAAGAGCATGGGCTTTGGCTGATCGGCCGAAGCAGCCTTCTCCCTTCTGTACTTGTACTGCTCACAAGCTTCGGCTCCATCTATATTATGAATTGCTTTTGAATCTGTCCAGTTTCCTTCAGCCTTTCTGGCAGCTTCCTGACTTCCATGAATAACAATAGGCCCTTGATCCGAAGGTATCTTCATGCATAGATATGCTGGATGGAGAATTGCTTCAAAAGCATTGAGTGTCCCCCGACCAATGATTGCATTGTAGGGGTACTCCATGTCGACAATATCAAACACAACTTGCTCAGTCCTTGTATTGTTGACAAATCCGAAGGTCACTAGCATCGTGATCTTGCCGAGCGCTACAATTTTCCTTCCTCCGAAGCCACAAAGAGGGTGTGTAGCATCATGAATCTTATCCTCTGGCTCTTGCATCTGTCTGAAGGCCTTAGCAAATATAATATTCGCTGCACTGCCTGTATCAACTAGAACATTGTGGACCAGAAATCCTTTGATGACGCAAGAGATAACCATAGCATCATTGTGAGGGTAATCCTTGAGCTGAAGATCCTCTTGGGAGAAGGTAATTGGGATGTGAGACCATCTCGACTTGATGAAGGGTCCCTGCACCCCGACATGTTGTACCCTTCTCTGTGCCTCCTTCTTCTGCTTCTTGTTGGCCGGCTTTGAGCATGAACCACCTGTTATCGGGAGTACCAGCTTCGTAGCCGAAGCAGCTCCAACTTGGTTGTTGAACGAAGCCATCAACTCAAAAACTGGAAGTGAGTTCACCGGAGGTGGGCACCAATGTTGGGAACTTGTTCTCAAATGCTATGAATTAAGAACAAGACAACATAAAATGTTAAATATTAATGCCCTTCGTCCGCTGAATCATTATTTCCCCAAGGATTTAATGAGCTTCGGACGAAGGCCATGAGCGAGATATCACGAAGGTCATACCTTCGTGATTAGAGTTATAAAACAATGTAAAATGAAATATAGAAAATACAAAACATTCGGGAACTATATATCAAAAGCACATAAGATTATTCACATATTTTATTATGCAAACCTAAATATTAAAACATAATATTTAGGTATATTTATACCTTCGCCTTGGCAGAAAGCAATAATTCCAGCGTAACGTGTCAGCGATTACTAGATTGCGTTAACAGTACAGGGGTACTGTTCACCTATTTATAGGCACAGGGCGCAGCCTGTGTGTAATTACATTTATGCCCTTTACAATCGACTACAATAATGATACATAACATCATGGGTCTTTTAGGTCATTTCATCTTTAAGTCAGTTCACCCCTTCGTCTTGAGGCATGTCACTGTGCTGAAGCTTTATAGGCGATAGCTTCGGCGCTGCTCTTGAGAGGATCTGCCGAAGGTGTTTTCTTTCTTTAGGATCTTCGGCTACGAAGCATACCCCCAACAACGCCCGAGCCCGAGCTCCTCCTCCTCGCGGTCGTGCTCCTCCTCCACACGACCAAGCTCCTCCTCCGCCCGAGCTCATCCTCTCCTCGTTCGACCTCCTCCTCCCCCGCGGGCGAGGTCCCCAGCGGCTGAGCTCCTCCTCCCAGGCTATGCCCTCCTGATCGCCGGACCGCCGTCGTCTCCCACGTAACACCATCGCAAGGTAAGGAGGTTTTTTTAGTAATTAGTTAGTATTTCTTTAGTATTTAGTTCGGGTTTTACTTAGTTTAGTAGTCATTGGTTAGTTAGTGTTTATAATTTAGTTAGTATTTACTTAGTATTTTATTATTGAGTTAGCACATGTTCACTTGGTTTAATTATAACTAGCTATTTACATGTTAGTGTAAATGTCAACCATCGTGTTGTTTGTGTCTGCAGGCTTTAGAAACCTCACCGTATAGGGAAGGTGCTGTCAATTTTTTTACTCGTAGTAATATGATTATTACTTAGACATTAGTTGATAGTGTTAGTTAGGTACCATCTTTAATTATTATTGAGTTATGAATCCGTGTTTGCAATAGATGGACACACTAGTGGCACTATACCATGGAGGAAGCGTGGAGGAAGATGTTTATGGGAATGCTAGTTTTGATAGAATGAAGAAGGTGATGGTTATGTTTGATGAAAGGCCCTCTTTTGGCCAGATTTTTGCTAGGGCTTGTAAGGAGATTAGTTGTAATTTAAACGACCCTGACATATCGCTTGAGGGTTTGTTGTCCTATGTTGCATCTGGGATAGTTGTCCGACGGTTGATCTCCATTGGCTCTGAAGATGACTGAGATACATTCGGATATAACTCCCAAGGACGACCTCTCTTCTGCCACAACACCTCCCGGTACATGTCTTTCATCTAAGAAACGATTATATATTAACACAAGTATCTAATAAACTATATAAACGGATTTCACAAACTATCAAATAAACTGTAGTCATCATATGAACTATATATCCTAGGAGCAACAATCAAAACTAATAATCGAAAATTACAACCCAATATACAAGACGAATCAGTGAGACACCATACCTTGGTATACAAAGTTTTCCAACTCGAATCTAGCCGTTTTTAAGAAGATTTGAATGAAGGGAAAGTTGAGAAATGAGGAGGGTGCACCTCTCGGTCAGTAGAACGACCAATTTATAGGACTTCCTAGCTCGGTGCCAAGATCTGTGGTGCTGATCTAGGAGGCCGCGTCGGCGCCACGCCAGCCCTAGCCGTCCCAAAGCGCCACCGCCACGTCAAAGCTCGACGCAATAGGTTGTAGCACCGAGATGTGTTACCTCGGCGCCATAGCCTATGGCGCCGAGCTGAGGGTCCAAATCCTGAAATAAATCATCTAGGGGTTTAAATGTACAATTTGGTCGGAAAAAGGTTAAAAACAAAAAAAATCGGCTACTACGGTGTGGCACGGGCACTCGTAGAGATCGGGGCACATGTCTAGGGTTCCACGACACTGGCCGGGGTAGCGGCGATGTGGGGATGGAAAGGGTGGGGCAAGGACGCAGGACAGACATCGCGTGGGAGTTTCTCGGTGGTGATCACAGCTAGGGGCAAGGGGACGCAGCAACATTCTCGGGAAGGAGAGCGATGGGCGTGCTGGAGAGAGACGGAGGCGGGGATTATGGAGGCGGGGGCATGGTTAGGGGTGTAACCGGATCGAATACGGACAAATATTAATAAAATTATATTTGTTTTCATATTTTTATTTGGATTCAAATTCGAATATGGATAGCTTCGAATACGAATACAAATACGGATGTTCTCGAATACAAATACGGATAATCGTGGGTCGAATACGAAACTAGTCGGACACGAATAGCGTCGGTAACGAATATTTTTGTCGGATATAGTGTAAGACACCATTCCACACATATCATAGTTGTAATCATTTAGCCCCTCCTTTAGCCTAAACATTTTCGAGGATTATATATGGACATATGCTACACCTCCGTATAATTCCATGAATTTCTAAGGCTATTTTGAGTATTATTAATTGCTTTATGTAGAAAATTGTTAAAATGCAACTAAATTCATAAAATATTCTAGCGTCGACCGAAAACTACAAATAAGTTATCAAGACTAATAATATTCTACAAGAATATAACATCAAGTACTCACATGAAAATGATAAAAGTGAAGTATTGTTTATGTTGAAACTTAGATGTTTATGATGGTTTCATATGTAACTCACACAAATAAGTGGAAATGAAATGAAATAATTGCTGACATCTTGTGGATTTTATGGTTCAAACATTTTTGAGGATGCTATATGGACATATGTTGCCCCTACTCCAAATTTCATGAATTTCTGAGACTATTTGCGTATTATTAATTTATTTCTGCAGAAAATCATCAAAATACATTTAAATCCATAAAATATTCTAGTATCGACCTAAAATTGCAAATAAATTGCCAAGACAAATAAACATTCCATAAGAAGATAACCTCAAGTCCCTACATGAAAATGATAAAGTGAAGTAAAGATTATGTTGAAACTTGGATACTTAAGATGATTTCATGTGTAACTCACGCAATAAGTGAAAGTGAAATTAAAAGAATCACTGGCATCTTATGGACTTTATGGCCCAAACATTTTTTAGAATTTTATGTGGACAATTGTTAACCCTCCGTCAAATTTTATGAATTTCTGAGGCTATTTCTGTATTATTAATTTCTTTCTACCGAAAATCATCAAAATGTAATTAAATTCATAAACTCTAGTGTCTACCGAAAATTGCAAATAAGTTACCAAGCCCAATAAACATTTTATTAAAGATAATATTAAGTCCCTATGTGAAAATGATAAATTGAATTATTGATTATGTTGAAACTTGAATACTTATGGCGATTTAACATGTAACTCACACAATAAGTGGAAGTGAAATGAAAGAATCCCTAGCACATTATGAAATTTATGGTCCAAACATTTTTTAGAATTCTATGTGGACATATGTTACCCCTCCGTCAATTTTCATGAATTTTTAGGCTATTTGTATATTATTATTTTCTTTCTGTAGAAAATCATCAAAATGCAATTAATTTCGTAAAATATTTTGATGTCTACCGAAAATGGTAAATAAGTTACCAAAACTAATAACCATCATATAAGATGATAACCTTAAGTTCCCATGTGAAAATGATAAAGTGAATTATTGATTATGTTAAATTTGGATACTTAATGTGATTTCACATGTAACTCACGCACCAAGTGAAAGTGAATTGAAAGAAATGCTAGCAATCTTTAGATTTTTTGCCCAAACATTTTTGAGGATGCTATATGGGCATATATTGCCCCTCCGTCAAATTTCATGAATTTATGAGACTATTTGTGTATTATTATTATTATTATTATTATTTTTATACAGAAAATTATCAAAATACAATTAAATTTATAAAATATTCTACTGTCGACCGAAAATTGCAAATAGGTTATCAGGACCAATAAACATCATATAAGAACATAACCTTAGGTCCCCATATGAAAATGATAAAGTGAAGTATTGATTATGTTGAAACTTGGATATTTAAGGCGATTTCACATGTAACTATCCGAAATCAGAAATCTCGTAAGATATCTGGGAAGATGTCCGGATATCCGAAATATGAAATTCGAACAGGTATCTAAGAAGATATCCAGATATCTAATGGATATCAGTCATCTCATATCCGAACGGTACTATCTGAATCCGAAATCCGAAAAAAGCTATCCAGCCGGATAATTAGCCTCTTCGGACGGTCGGATAATATCCGTACCGTTTACACCCCTAGGCATGGTACCATAGATGTGGACGTCTACTTTGGCCCCGTTTGTTTAGGTTTTTTAGCTTCTAGCCACTAAAAGATGTTGTAGATTACCAAACACCTCAGCTTTTCAGCCGACTTCTATAAAAATCACTTTGATACAAACCGTCCAAAATTAATATCTACACAAAATCGATCGAGTCGTCACGATTGTAGGAATTCGTCGCTTTCTAGATCCTGAACCCTTTGGACCACTTCATCTTCCTCTGCATGTAATCCCCACGATACTGTGATTCTTCCCACAACTAGTTTCTCTCCGCAACCAGATTCTCAAAAAAGATGGTCAGAAAAAAGTTGAACCAAACAGGCCCTTTATATCCTTAAAGAATAACAATAGAGATTTAGAGAGAAAGTGATCAAACGTAGGACCAGATTTAGCAAACTTACATGAAGTCGCAGTATGATACTGCTTCTCAGTTCCGTTCACCTTCGTTGCACATATTGTTGATCTATTCTTGACATCATCAGACTGTCTGATTCTACACATTGGACTTTATGAAGCATTGGACTTTCTGGTGATAACTACTGAATTGTCTGGTGTACGCCGGCTAAGAGATCTCCGTTGATGTCTTTATTTTATCTTGCCCCCAGCACCTCCAGTCTTACAATATCTCTCTTGTCTGGAGCCTTCTTAGTAACCACTTCCCTCGACATATTTGGCATACGTGGATCATTGGTGACTATGCTCTTGCCCTTACCTTTATCGGCCACTTCCAGCTGAACTAGGACCTTCTTGTCGTTCATCTCAAGTGTATTAATGGGGAACAATCGTTTGTCAATTTGCACTTTTGGAAAAATCAATCGGTCGTCATTTATAGTCGATTGTATTCGCCAACAAAAAACACTACAATCATTGGTAGCATGAGAAAAGGAGTTATGTCATTTACAATGAGCACGCCTTTTCAATTTGTCTGTCAGGGGAATTCTGTGAGACACTTTAATGTTGCTGCTCTTAAGTAATTCATCAAATATTTTGTTACACTTAGCAACATTGAATGCTTGTTGATTTATTTGAACCAATTGTAGAGGAGAGCAAGTGAAAAGGTTAGCCTTAGCGGGCCAAACTAGATCAACAACATATACCTCTTTTGGCTCGCCATTTGAGCTACTACTATCACAATGCACATTATGATGAGATGACTCTTGAATTTCTTTGCTTTGGCTTTCAAAAGCCAAAGTTCGTTGATGCAACTAAGCTAGTGAAAAGAGTGTGGTGTCATATAAATTTTCTTTCAAGTATGGATGCAACCCATTGAAATCCAACCCTGCTAGATGCTTATCTGTGACATGGACCTAAAAACATCGGTTTCTAGTATCTTGAAACCTTCAGAGATAATCATTATTGATTCATTGCCCCCTTGCCAGAGCGATGCTAGATCAACTAAATCTAACCCGTAATCCTCGGAGAAAAAGTGTTTATGAAACTTATTCTCTAGATCATCCCAGGAACTAATCGAGTTAGGGGGCAACACAACATACCAAGTGAATGTGGCACCGATAAGAGATAATGAAAACAAGTTAACACAACTAATTCTCCTAACTATGCTAGGTATTGGCCTATGTGCTGGTGGGTGCTCTTAACACTTTCGCCTGAAAATTTGGAGAAGTTTGGCACCTTACTCCCCTAAGGTTATGTCGTGTTATCAAATTAGTAGTCATTTGGTATTTGATACGATGAATCTTGGCCAAACATACTAATCATAAGTCTGTCTCAGAATAACTTGGTCATTTTCTCTCGAATCTTATCCATGGCAGCTTGTGGTAGTGGGCTAGCTCTCGTGATGCGAGGCTTAGGTGGTCGGGCATCATTAAGTCATCCTTTTGTCCAAGGACAAACAAGGGCGGCATTCGATACATGATCTCATGGCATATTGGTGACTGTCCTCTCTGTTGTGTGGTGTGAGGTGAACCTCTCTGCTCCCTAGGGGTCGAAAAATATTCGGTCCCTTGAATGGTTGGTGGCATGCTGCGGCTTTGATGTGATGTAGGTGGAAAGAGGTATTGTTGCTGTGGTGCATGGGGAAACTAGGTGTTATGCATAGTAGCCAATTATAGATATGTGTATGTGAACAATCCGACCTAGGTGGACAGACAGTCCAGTGCAATGCCGGACACTCCAGCGTAAGGTGTCGAATGGTCTACGATAGGGTTGAATGGTCCATGGTTATGCATGGACTATCTAGTCATGCTCTGCATCGCTAACCTATCATGTTGTGGGCTAGGCACAACACCGAACAATCTGGCATGAGGCGTCGGACAATGTGCATTAGGGTCAAATGATCCGTCATGCTCCAGGTCGTTCGTCTATCGTATGGCAAAGGTGGAGGCGGTGGTTTGCCTGGATATGAATTCATTGGCATACCATATAATGACTTGGCTTGTGAGGGCCCATTTTTAGTTGATGGGTTAGGCACAAACATCTCACTGCTAGCCTCATGTGATGGGAAGCTAGGAATAAAAGATTTCTAACTTGCACGTGTAAGATTTTGAATGACTCCTCCATTTGTAGATCTATGCACTATTTAAATTGATCTATCTCCTGACTTATATAATACTTAAGGGATTGGGTATCATCGGAGTTACTTATAGTGGGGGCTGCTGCAGCGAGGTCATCAGGGAAGCGAGCTTTACTTCCCTCTCCTAAAGGATCCTCTGGTGGCAATCTATCATGAAGTGCGAGAGGTACCACCTCTTTGCCTCCTCATGAATCTGAGCTTGTCATTACTAGTCTTCCTCATCTAGCTTCTCCACGTAGTCTTCAAACTACTTTTGCTTGGCGGCCAACAAATTCTCTATAGTCAGCCTTGTGTTGTTGTCTAGGGAAACATCATTGAGATCTTTAGAATCGGCCATTGCGACCTGGTTTTTGTAGATCCAAAGCTTTCTTCCCAGTGGAGTCACCGAAAATTATGTTGGTGCCTTTTTGGGCAAAATACTAACAAACCCTAGGTCCTTAACGTGATGTGCAGGACCTTGGGGTTGGCTCTGCAGGGTGTTAGACGGTCTATGGTAGGTCACTGGACAGTCTGCATTAGGGCACCGATTTGTCCATGTTAGGGCACTGGATTGTCCATGACATGCATAGGTGAAAGTGCATTCATCCCTTTTGTGGGTTTTGGTGATTTGGATAACAACATATTTAAAGGTCTAACAAGTTTGCTAAGTGTTGAACATGAAATTCAGTATGATGAACATACTTGAATAATGTATAATGATCAGTGAACAAAGGTTCAACACAAGGTTAAATAACTAGTGAGACAATGCAAATGAATATAATATGGTCTCTATATTGGTTTGAATGTATGGACAAGATGTGAGAAATAACTATGCATAAATATGATCAGAATAGAGGTTGAAGTGATTAAGAGGATTGGTCAAGCCAAAGTGAATAAGATATGTGGAATAATGAATTGGCTTGACCATATTACTATTAGTCTATATATGCTTCTATGAGAATCAAACTAGAGTTTGATTGATCTTAGCATTTATATCTAGATGACATTCAAGCAAGGTTCACAATATCGAAGAAATGATTCTCTCAATGGATGCTCAATATGATGTGACTCAAGAATGGCTTGATAAGGTGAATATATCAATGAAAGGGCTTCGAGGAACTAAGCATAGGTGAAGGCCAAGCGACGGCTTGTGGACCGAGGTACCATTGCTAAGGTGAAGAAGAGAGTACTTGCACTAAGTCGATGAACTAATCAACTATGAAGAGTTATATTGTGGTGATGCATCAGTAAGGTGACTTGAAGCCATGAGTTAAGCTCATATATGGTGAAATGGTTCAAGTCGCAGGCTCGATTTGTGTTTGCTTCAAAAGGTGAGACAAAGATGTTTGTGATCCTTATGAAGCAACTCCATGGAGAAATCACACATGAAACACCAATGACTCAAGGAGTTTACTTAATTATATTTTATTTAACCTAAGTTTAGGAATCATCGTACTATCAAGGGGGATCCAAAAAGAAGGTTGGTGTTGGTACTAAAGCTCAAAATCCTTGATCCAAAACTTCTATTTTACCTTTGTTAATCCTTAGTGCAAGTATATAGTACAACCTTTTTAAGTTTATCTTGGCCAAAATTGCTCTCTGGAAAATACTGGTTCAGCCAGGTTTCAGGCTGGTTCAGCTGGTATTCAAATACTAGCTCAACTGGTTTTTGGACCAGCTCAGCCGATTTTGGCACTGGCCCACCTTTCTACTCAGCCAACCACAAGTCTGTGTTCAGTTTTCTGAAAACCAGCTGAGCCGGTTTTGGACCAGCTGAGCCGGTTTTGGCCCTGGTCCACCTTCCTACTCAGCCGGTCACTAGATCAAAATCCAGACTGCTGAAAACCAGCTCAGCCGGTTTCAAAACCGATTTTTGAGTAGTTTTGGAGCCCCACCTATATATACTCACTCCTACCTCTCTCCCCCACACAAGAGCACACACCAAACTCTATTTCTAACTTGAGAAACACCTCCCACTCTCTCTCACACACCTCTTGCCTCTCCTATTTCAAATCTTTGGAGAGAAACCTTTGAGTGAGATTGAAGAGTTGCGATTTTTGTGCTTCATCTCTAAATCCTTCTTGTTCTTCTTGATTTGAGCTTTGGCACTACATCGAGTTCTTTGTGGATTCATTACTCTTGGAGCTTCTAGCTCCTAGACGACTAGGTGTCTCTTGTGAGTCTCTAAATCTTGTGGAGGACCACAAGAAAGTTTGTATTACCCACTTGTTTGAGCAAAGATTAGTGTGTGAGATTGACCTTTGTGGTCGACAAAGGGAGGATTAGGGTTGAAAGAGACTCGACTCTTTGTGGGCACCTCAACGAGGAAGTAGGGCACCTTTATGGTGTGACCGAACCTCAAGATAAATCTTGTGTCACTTGTGTTCTTGCTCATTGTGTTTATTTGTATTCTTCGTTATCTCACCATTCCGTGGAAGAATTGTTCATATCCTTTTGGTGTGTGGATTTTGAGAAGTACCCTTCTCAGATCTACTACTTTGAACCCTGTAGATCATCTAGGACATCCCATTTGCAAAGTTAATTGGGTGGATTTTGAAACCATTTCAGTTTTATATCTCATTGTTTAGTTCGACTCGTGCAAACCGGTTGAACCGGTTTTGACACCGGCTGAACCGATTTTACCCAGTTCGTTTCGAGTTTTTGTTGGAAAAATTTCCGCTTGCTTATTCACCCCCTCTAGGCAACTTTCAATAGAGCTCTCAAATAAACCTAGATCTCGCCTCTTGAGAGGGACCTCGTCGAGGAGGAGAGATCATGGGGTTGCTTCAGGATCGGCAGGCCACCCAAAGCCCCTCTAGACGACGTAAAGTTGAAGAGAAGTGAAGATTGAGATTGCGGAAGTACAACTAGAGCTACACTACATCTATACCTAAGGCATGAAGATAAATAATGTAAAAATTGGTTTGATTGGATTGTGTGTTTCTTAATCGATCATACCTCTTCATATTTATACAGAAGGGGGGGTCTAGACCTTATACTAAGTGAAGTCCAACAAGATATTGCAAGAAATGGGAAAGATCTCACAACAAATCAAGACTCTCGCTGGAACTAATCTAATCTTGAGTAGTCTGGGCTAACAAGCCGAAATTTGCAGGGACCAGACTGTCTGAGGTTGCTTTCGGACCGTCTAGCATTACCAGTGCCACCAAATTTGGCCTTCAACAACTCAGTAAACAGTGCAGTCTACGGTGTAAAACAATGTTTTGCATGGTCATATACACGCTTTTTTAGCATGACCTTATTGAGAAGATGATGCCACTTAGAGCAAGAGCAAGTATAATAGGATAACGTAAGCATGCTAAATACTTTACCATATCAGAGGGAGAAGAGAAGAAAGAGAAGATGTTGGTTGCTAATTATTAGTCGACTAAGAGCTGGTTGTAGCGCATATTCCAAAACAAGTGGTGAGAGAATGAAAGTATGGGGGTGGACCTAGTAATAATCGTTCAATGTCCTTGCAGCCAACAATATAGCCAACCTATTATATGTAATGACAACATAGTTTGCTCTAAAGGACATATCTGTAGGAAACGGGTGATGCCTAAGAGGGGGGGTGAATTAGGACTTCTAAAACTTTCACTAAACTAGGCCACAAATAAAACCCTAGAGCAAAACCTATGCAAATAATCAAGCTAGAATGTGCAAACTAGGTTTTGTCTAAGTGTTGTTATCTCTACCACAATACCTAAATTTCAATCTACACTATATAAGTATGAATACAAGATTGAAACTTAAATGCTTAATATAAATGTGGAAACTTAAGGGGCAAGGTAGAGATGCAAACTCTCGTGGATGACACCGGTATTTTTACCGAGGTATCCGGAACCACGCAAGGTCCCGACTAATCCTCGTTGGTGCCCCTACGCAAAGGGAAGCCCACGCGAGGGCCAAGCACCTCAGTCGAGTAACTCCGTAGAGAGCCGCGGGTCTTCTCCACGTGCAAGTGGTGCACCACTTTCGGCTCCTCTCGGACGCTCCTCGCCGTCTTCACTATCGAGCTTCAGGCCGAAACGCCGCGGGCCTCGTTCCCTCCGGTACACGGTGGCGTCTGTGACACAAATGCGGTTACGGTCTTGCAAGACTCTCGCCCCACTCGGTACAATTACAATGGCTCGCGCAAGAGCCGAGGGGTTGGTGGTTTATCTAAACTCACTCAACTAACTAGGATTCACGTAGAGCAAGCGCTAAAGCGGTCTAACTAACCTAAGCACTTCGCAAAGCACCTACGCTAATCACCGAGTGATTCTATTAAGCACTTGGGGTGTAAGAGCACTTGTAAATGTCTATTGTATGCCTTGGTATGTCTCTTGGGCTCCCACACATGGAAATGGTCGGTTGGGGGTGTATTTATAGCCCCCAACACAAATATAGCCGTTGGAGGGAAGTTGCTGCTTTCTGTGGTGCACCGGACAGTCCGGTGGGGTCACCGGACCGTCCGGTGCCCCTGTCCGGTGTGCCTAGCCGTTAGGTTTGTCAGATCAGGGGACCGTTGGCGCGCAGACTTTTCACACCGGACAGTCCGTCACACCGGACAGTCCGGTGGTCTTCCCTCCGGGTGCCACTTGGAACTAGCTGTTAGGGCTGTGGTTCCTGGTGCACCGGACAGTCTAGTGCTCCAGGGGCGGGTTTGGGCTGAGGTCGCGGTCCATGGGTGGGCACGAGCACGACCTATTTAAGACAATCACAAAATGACCCACATAGAGGCACAAAAAGGCCCATATATTCATTAAAACCACACTTCATTCCACACTTTCATGTACTTGATAAAGAACACAAAGCTAGAGATAATGCTAGTTAGATGTTTGTAGTTTTGAATTAGAGTATGTGATGTAATTTTACTTTTGTTATGAACATTAGATAATATAGAGCTTATTATACTCTTTTTCCTTCTAAAAATGATTTTTAAACGAGTTAATCATTGCATAACTCTGGTAACTTAATACAAATATTAAGTTTACTTTTGGTCAAATTTATTTGTCTTATCTTTTATTTGTTTTATTAAGTTTGTTTTGAATTTAGGGCTCTGATGTGAATTTCGAGCCCTGACGTGAATTTTGGGCCAAAAATTGAATTTCGGGCCGCCCGAAATGAGCTCGGCACGTTTAAGCAATTACATGACAGATCGTGGGCCAAGTGCTAGACCCGTGGGTTGACCCAGCATGGCCCAAAATTCAAACAGGTTGGACCGAAATTTAAACGGGCCGAGCCTTTCCGGGCTTAGGCCGGGCTAGGCCGTGCGGCCCCAATGTATACCTATAGGTACTGCGATGCATGAGGTGGGGAGTAGGGCACCGACTGCACACAATGGAGAGCAGGGCGCCGCCTACGCATAGTGGATTGGGGAGCATACGTTGGTGGGGAGTAGGGCACTGCTACGAGCGATGGAGATGAGAGGCGACATGGAGTCGACTGCTGCGACAAAGAGACAAGAGCAATAGGAAACACAAGGGCAAAGATGCACGATATCGATGAGGAGATGATTGCGCTGTACAATGGAGTGATGACTATGTTTCTTCCCCTCGAGCGCAACATTGGAAATGCTTCCTCATGAAGACTTGAAAGTAGCCTAGAGGGGAGGTGAATAGGCAAATCTGAAATTTATAAACTTTAAGCACAACTACAAGCCAGGTTAGCGTTAGAAATATAATCGAGTCTAAAAGAGAGGGCGAAAACAAATCAACCAAAGAAATAGAGCGGATGACACGGTGATTTGTTTTACCGAGGTTCGGTTCTTGCAAACCTACTCCCCGTTGAGGTGGTCACAAAGACCGGGTCTCTTTCAACCCTTTCCCTCTCTCAAAACGGTCACCTAGACTGAGTGAGCTTTTCTCCTTAATCAACGGGTCACTCAGACCCTTTACAAGGACCACCACAACTTGGTGTCTCTTGCTTGATTACAAGTTGCTTGAGAACAAGAATAGAGGAAGAAGAAAAGCGATCCAAGCTATAAGAACTCAAATGAACACAAATGTCTCTCTCTCACAAGCCACTAAGTCTTTGGAATGAGATTGGGACTTGGAGAGGATTTGATCTTTTGTTTTGTGTCTTGGAGTGAAGTCTAGAGCTCTTGTATTGAATGCAATGGCTGAAAACTTGGATGTTTTAAGTGGTGGTGGTTGGGGGTATTTATAGCCCCACCCACCAAAATGGTCGTTGGGGAGGCTGTCTATCGATGGGCGCACTGGACAGTCCGGTGCGCCACCGGACACTGTCCGGTGCGCCAGCCACGTCACCCAACTGTTAGGGTTCAACCGTTGGAGCCCTGACAGATTGGGCCACCGGACAGTCCGGTGGTGCACCGGACAGTGAACAGTGGCTGTCCGGTGCGCCTTCTGGCGCTGCTCTGGCTCTGCGCGTGCTGTCCACGCACTGTTCATGTTCACTGTTCACTTTTGCAGACGACCGTTGGCACAGTAGCCGTTGCTCCGCTTGGCACACCAGACGGTCCGGTGAATTATAGCGGAGTGGCATTTTCAAAAACCCGAAGGTGAGCAGTTCAAAGTTGATCTCCCTGGTGCACCGGACACTGTCCGGTGCGCCAAACCAGGGCAGCCTTCGGTTGGTTGTGCTTCTTTCTTTTTGAACCCTAACTTTAACTTGATATTGGTTTGTGTTGAACCTTTGGCACCTATAGAACTTATAATCTAGAGCAAACTAGTTAGTCCAATTATTTGTGTTGGGCAATTCAACCACCAAAATCATTTAGGAAAAGGTTTGACCCTATTTCCCTTTCAATCTCCCCCTTTTTGGTGATTGATGCCAACACAAACCAAAGCAAATATATAAGTGCATAATTGAAGTAGTTTGCATAAGGTAAGTACAAAGGTTACTTGGAATTAAACCAATTTATACTTTCATAAGATATGCATGGATTGCCTTCTTCTAATTTAACATTTTGGACCACGCTTGCACCACTTGTTTTGTTTTTGCAAATGTTTTTGGAAATTCTTTTTCAAAGTCTTTTTGCAATTAGTCAAAGGTAAATGAATAAGATTGAACGAAGCATTTTCAAGATTTGAAATTTTCTCCCCCTATTTCAAATGTTTTTCCTTTGACTAAACAAAACTCCCCCTTAATGAAATTCTCCTCTTAGTGCTCAAGAGGGTTTTACAAATTGAAAGAAGATCAAATATTTTGGATACCAATTTTTGAAAAACTCCTCCTTTAAAATATAGATACCAAATGAGATAGAATTTCTTAGAGGAATACTAATTTCAAAGATACCAATTGAAGACATTTAAAACTCAAACTTTGTTTCGAAATTTTTTGAAATTAGCGTGGTGGTGCGGTCCTTTTGCTTTGGGCTAATACTCTCTCCCCCTTTGGCATTAATCGCCAAAAATGGAGTCTTTAGAGCCCTTTTTAAACTCTCTCCCCCTTTGGCAAACAATATGCGAGTGAAGGATTATACCAATGTGGAGAGCGAGGCGGAGTGACGACAAAGGATAAATAATACCGGTAGAGTGGAGTGGAAGCCTTGTCTTCGCCGAGGACTCCATTTCCCTTTCAATCTATGACTTGGCATGAGGATTTACTTGAAAACACATTAGTCATAGAACATGAAAGAGATATGATCAAAGGTACATAAATGAGCTATGTGTGCAAAATATCAATAAAAATTCCAAGAATCAAGAATGTTTAGCTCATTCCTAAGTTTGGTAAAGGTTTTCTCATCTAATGGCTTGGTAAAGATATTGGCTAATTGTTCTTTGGTGCTAACATAAGCAATCTAGATATCCCCCTTTGTTGGTGATCCCTCAAAAAGTGATACCGAATGGCTATGTGCTTAGTGCGGCTGTGTTCAACGGGATTATCCGCCATGCGGATTGCACTGTCATTATCACATAGGAGAGGGACTTTGGTTAATTTGTAACCATAGTCCCTAAGGGTTTGCCTCATCCAAAGCAATTGCGCGCAACAATGGCCTACGGCAATATACTCAGCTTCGACGGTAGAAAGAGCTACTGAATTTTGTTTCTTTGAAGCCCAAGACACCAGGGATCTTCCCAAGAACTGACAAGTCCCTGATGTGCTCTTTCTATCAATTTTACACCCTGCCCAATCAGCATCTGAATATCCTAATAAATCAAAGGA